>NC_086128.1:63456312-63468812 GCF_963921235.1 Mobula hypostoma | reverse complement strand
CCCCGATCACCCACTGACCCACCCCTCCACACCCCCGATCATCCTCTGACCCACCCCTCCACACCCCCTATCACCCACTGACCCACCCCTCCACACACCCAATCACCCACTGACCCACCCCTCCACACCCCCAATCACCCACTGACCCACCCCTCCACACCCCCAATCACCCAGTGACCCACCCCTCCACACCCCCAATCACCCACTGACCCACCCCTCCACACCCCCGATCACCCACCGACCCACCCCTCACCACCCCCATCACCCACTGATCCACCCCTCCACACCGCCAATCACCCACTGACCCACCCCTCCACACCCCCAATCACTCACTGACCCACCCCTCCACACCCCCAATCACTCACTGACCCACCCCTCCACAGTCCCAATCACCCACTGACCCACCTCTCCACACCCCCAAACACCCACTGACCCACCCCTCCACACCCCCAATCACCCACTGACCCACCCCTCTACACCCCCAATCACCCACTGACCCACCCCTCCACACCCCCAATCACCCACTGACCCACCCCTCCACACCCCCAATCACCCACTGACCCACCCCTCCACACCCCCAATCACCCACTGACCCACCCCTCTACACCCGCAATCACCCACTGACCCACCCCTCCACACCCCCAATCACCCACTGACCCACCCCTCCACACCCCCAATCACCCACTGACCCACCCCTCCACACCCCCAATCACCCACTGACCCACCCCTCCACACCCCCAATCACCCACTGACCCACCCCTCCACACCCCCAATCACCCACTGACCCACCCCTCTACACCCGCAATCACCCACTGACCTACCCCTCCACACCCCCAATCACCCACCGACCCACCCCTCCACACCCCCAATCACCCACTAACCCACACCTCCACACCCCCAATCACCCACTGACCCACCCCTCCACACCCCCAATCACCCACTAACCCACCCCTCCACACCCCAATCACCCACCGACCCACCCATCCACACCCCCAACCACCCACTGACCCACCCCTCCACACCCCCAATCACCCACTAACCCACCCCTCCACACCCCCATCACCCACTGACCCACCCCTCCACACCCCAATTACCCACTGCCCACCCCTCCACACCCCCAATCACCCACTAACCCACCCCTCCACACCCCCAATCACCCATTGACCCACCCCTCCACACCCCCAATCACCCACTGACCCACCCCTCCACACCCCCAATCACCCACTAACCCACCCCTCCACACCCCAATCACCCACCGACCCACCCATCCACACCCCCAACCACCCACTGACCCACCCCTCCACACCCCCAATCACCCACTAACCCACCCCTCCACACCCCCATCACCCACTGACCCACCCCTCCACACCCCAATTACCCACTGCCCACCCCTCCACACCCCCAATCACCCACTAACCCACCCCTCCACACCCCCAATCACCCATTGACCCACCCCTCCACACCACCAATCACCCACTAACCCACCCCTCCACACCCCCAATCACCCACCGACCCACCCCTCCACACCCCCAACCACCCACTGACCCACCGCTCCACACCCCCAATCACCCACCGACCCACCCCTCCACACCCCCAATCACCCACTGACCCACACCTCCACACCCGCAATCACCCACCGACCCACCCCCCACACCCCCAATCACCCACCGACCCACCCCTCCACACCCCCAATCACCCACTAACCCACACCTCCACACCCCCAATCACCCACTGACCCACCCCTCCACACCCCCAATCACCCACCGACCCACCCCTCCACACCCCCAATCACCCACCGACCCACCCATCCACACCCCCAACCACCCACTGACCCACCCCTCCACACCCCCAATCACCCACTAACCCACCCCTCCACACCCCCAATCACCCACTGACCCACCCCTCCACACTCCCAATCACCCACTGACCCACCCCTCCACACCCCCAATCACCCACTAACCCACCCCTCCACACCCCCAATCACCCATTGACCCACCCCTCCACACCACCAATCACCCACTAACCCACCCCTCCACACCCCCAATCACCCACCGACCCACCCCTCCACACCCCCAACCACCCACTGACCCACCGCTCCACACCCCCAATCACCCACTAACCCACCCCTCCACACCCCCAATCACCCACTGACCCACCCCTCCACACCCCCAATCACCCACCGACCCACCCCTCCGCACCCCCAATCACCCACCGACCCACCCCTCCTCCCCCCTAATCACCCACTGACCCACCCCTCCACACCCCCAATCACCACTACTTTATCATTTCCTGTCAGAGTCACCTCATGTACAGACACTCCTGCGCCCAGCATCACTTTATGGACGCACAATCAGTCTGTGGATATAAGCTATCTGATGTATTTATTTTTATTGTCCTTTTTATTATTGTTGTGTTCTTTATCTTGTGTGTTTTTTTTTATCTCCCCTCAGATCTGGACTAAAGCCTGTCCTGTTCTCTTCACACGAAATGAAATCAGGAAACAGCATGAAAGAAATCCTGATTGGCGGATTGATTTTTTTTAATGGAAGCGTGTATATCTCTGGGTTTGTGTTCCAAATGGGTTTTTTCTCGTTTTTTTTGTTAGGAGTGTTTTTTTTTTGTTTTAGTTAGCAGAGGATTCTTTTTTACTTCTTTCTTTTTCCCAAAAAAATAGCTTTAACATTTTGTTTTTTCTTCTTCTTATTATTATTGATATACTGTTTAGCTTGATCTCGATTTTGCAGATGACATAGTCCTGCTCTCTGACCAGATGAAGGAAGCACAGCAGCTACTGACAAAAGTGGAAATTGAGTGCAATAAAGTTGGACTTCACCTAAACGCTAAAAAGACAGAGTACATGGCGTTTAACTGTGATGAAGGTACTCTCAAGACCGTAGAGAATGATACCACTAAGAAAGTCTTTGACTACAAGTAACTCGGGTCAAGAATGATGAGCTCGGAGAAGGACATAAAGATACGGAAGGCGCTGGCGTGGAGGGCTGTGAACGACATGAAGGAAATCTGGAAGTCGAACCTGACCAGAGGGCTTAAAAAGAGGATTTTCACAGCAGTCATAGAGTCCATTCTCACGTACGGATGTGAGACGTGGACACTCACCAAGACGATGTAGAAGTCTCTAGATGGTTGCTATTCACAAATGCTCCGGATGGCTCTTGACGCGAGTTGTCAACAGCACATGACGAACGTCGAGCTCTATAACAACCTACCGATGCTCACCACTAAAACCGAGGTGAGAAGACTGCAACTAGCGGGGCACTGTCTACGCCACCCCGAGCTACCTGCCAGCCTAGTCATCATATGGGAGCCCAAGCACGGGAGGATGAACCCTGGGCACCCTCCCAAGACTATGGTCAACACGCTCCTAGAAGACAGCGGCGCGGCTGATGTAGATGAACTGAACACACTGGTGAGGGAGAGGGAGAAGTGGAGAGTCCGTCATCATGCCCGATGCCGGCCCCCTAGGCCTGAGTCGACGTAGTAGTAGTAGTTTAGCTTGGCTAATAGTTTGACTCTTATTATACATATTGATATATTGACTTGATTATTTTAACGATTTTTTTGTTGTCGATTTTCAATAATAATTAATAAAAAGATTTTAAAATGAAATGAAACAAATCCTGAGCCTTGCTGTGAGACGCTGCTGTTCGCATTCCAGACCCCGGCTCTCCCCGGTCTTCCCTCTGATCAGTTCCGATTCCCCAGCGGCTCCCTGCTTACCGGCCGCCCGCCCTGTCAGTGTGCCCCGGAATCCCATCCAATTCCCGGCGCTCCCACCCTGTCCAGCCCGACAGACTCCCGGGACTGTCCCTCTCCTGCTCTGCCAACTCGGCTTTCGCTGCTGACGCCACTGTCCCTGGCTGACCAGGGAGGAGATTCGAAAGCCGGGCTGAGGGGTGCCACCACAACGGCCCCTCGCCCAACGTCGGTCAGACCAGCCGGCCGATCATTGACCACCACAACAGGAGGAAAGCAGGCGGCCACGAGCCCGTCGCAGGATCAGAGGTGGAGGGGGGCCGGCAATCTTGACATCCCCGGCGTCATCGTGTCGGAGGATCTGTCCTGGGCCCCGGCGCGTCAGAAGGCTCAGAAGCCAGCGCCTCTGCTCGCTGAGAGGTTTGCAAACACTCACCATGTCATCGGGAAGACCAGAAGGTACAGGAGCAGATTTAGGCCGTTCGGCCTACGAGTCTGCTCCGACATTTCATCCTGGATGACCCATTTCCCTCGCAGTCCCATTCCCTTGCCTTCTCCCCGTATCACTTCAAGCCCTGACCAATCAAGAACCTGTCGACTTCCAATACACTCAATGACTTGGCCTGCACGGCCACAAATTCCACAAATTCACGGGCCACTGGCTAAAGAAATTTTTCCTCACCTCTGTTCCAAATGGATGTCATTCCATTCTGAGGCTGTGTCCTTTGGTCCTAGACTCCCCCACTATAGGAAACATCCTCTCCACATCCACTCTATCTGTGTCCTCTGGTCCTAGACTCCCCCAATATAGGAAACATCCTCTCCACATCCACTCTATCTGTGTCCTCTGGTCCTAGACTCCCCAACTACAGGAAACATCCTCTCCACATCCACTCTATCTGTGCCCTCTGGTCCTAGACTCCCCCACCATAGGAAACATCCTCTCCACATCCACTCTACCTGTGTCCTCTGGTCCTAGACTCCCCCCACTATAGGAAACATCCTCTCCACATCCACTCTATCTGTGTCCTCTGGTCCTAGACTCCCCCACTATAGGAAACATCCTCTCCACATCCACTCTATCTGTGTCCTCTGGTCCTAGACTCCCCCACTATAGGAAACATCCTCTCCACATCCACTCTATCTGTGCCCTCTGGTCCTAGACTCCCCCACTATAGGAAACATCCTCTCCACATCCACTCTACCAGTGCCCTCTGGTCCTAGACTTCCCCACTATAGCAAACATCCTCTCCACGTCCACTCTATCTGTGCCCTCTGGTCCTAGACTCCCCCACTATAGCAAACATGCTCTCCACGTCCACTCTATCTGTGCCCTCTGGTCCTAGACTCCCCCACTATAGGAAACATCCTCTCCACATCCACTCTATTTGTGTCCTCTGGTCCTAGACTCCCCAACTATAGGAAACATCCTCTCCACGTGCACTCTATCTGTGCCCTCTGGTCCTAGACACCCCCACTATAGGAAACATCCTCTCCACATCCACTCTATCTGTGTCCTCTGGTCCTAGACTTCCCCACTATAGGAAACATCCTCTCCACATCCACTCCACCAGTGCCCTCTGGTCCTAGACTTCCCCACTATAGGAAACATCCTCTCCACATCCACTCTACCAGTGCCCTCTGGTCCTAGACTCCCCCACTATAGGAAACATCCTCTCCACGTCCACTCTATCTGTGCCCTCTGGTCCTAGACTTCCCCACTATAGCAAACATGCTCTCCACGTCCACTCTATCTGTGCCCTCTGGTCCTAGACTCCCCCACTATAGCAAACATCCTCTCCACGTCCACTCTATCTGTGCCCTCTGGTCCTAGACTCCCCCACTATAGCAAACATCCTCTCCACGTCCACTCTATCTGTGTCCTCTGGTCCTAGACTCCCCCCACTATAGGAAACATCCTCTCCACATCCACTCTGTCCTCTGGTCCTAGAGTCCCCCTCTATAGGAAACATCCTCTCCACATCCACTCTATCTGTGTCCTCTTGTCCCAGACTCCCCCACTATAGGAAACATCCTCTCCACGTCCACTCTATCTGTGCCCTCTGGTCCTAGACTCCCCCACTATAGGAAACATCCTCTCCGCGTCCACTCTATCTGTGTCCTCTGGTCCTAGACTCCCCCACTATAGGAAACATCCTCTCCACATCCTCTCTATCTCGGCCTTTAAACATTTGATAAGTTTCAATGGAATCTCCCCCCACCCCAATTCTTCTAAAGTCCAGTGGGTACAGGGTTAGAGCCATCAAACACTCTTCTTTCATTCCCGGAATTATTTTTGTGAACCTCATTTGAACCCAGTCCAATATCAGAGCATCCTTTCTCAGAAAAGGGGCCTATATCTGCTCTCGGTACTCCAAGTGAGGCCTCACCGGTACCTTGTAAACCCTTAGCATTACGTCGTTTTTTTTTATATATATATTCTAGTCCTCTCAAAATAAATGCTGACTTTGCATTTGCCTTCCTGGCCCCAGCTGGGTTACGGGGTCACTGGGTCAGGGTGGCGGGGTGGAGATACGTCTCTACCAAAGGAGGTGTGAGGTGCTCCTTCCCTCCACTAGCCTGCGGGTCACCCTCGGGCGAGGTGTAACACCTGCTTAGCCCCCCGATCAGGGTCCGGTGAAACCATGGGATCAGGTGGTGGATGGTTGTACGAGCAGCCGGTGCAGATCACAAGTCTTGTTATGCGACCACTGACGCCAGGCAGACAATCTCTGAAGAGTATTGATAATGGCTAGGCTGTCACCCATCTTGTAAAGTCACTGCCCAGAAGAAGGCGATGGCAAACCACTTCTGTAGAAAAATTGGCCAAGAACTACAATGTTGTGGAAAGACTGCGATCGCCCACGTCATAATGATGCGGCGCATAATGATGACGTCATGTGGCACGGCACATGGTGATGATGTCGTATAGCATGGCGCATAGTGATATCGCTTTCCCGAAGGGAGCTTTTGGAAGAGACATTTTTCAGGGTGGGTAGCGTTCACGATGAGTTTTTATACTATAAATTACAACAATATAAATACAGTACTGTGCAAAAGTCTTAGGCACACATATATAGCTAGGGAGCCTAAGATACTTTGCACACAGTACTGTCGCAACTTTATGTACCACTGCCGCAAAAGAACCCCGTACATTTCATGACATGTGAGTGATGATAATCCTGATTCTGATATAGGTCTCTTTTGCAGACTTTCACCTCAGACGGTTGAGGGAGTTCGGTGTGGGCTCCCAAATCCCAAGAATTTTCTACAGGGGCACAACTGAGAGCATCCTGACTGGCTGCATCACTGCCTGGTATGGGAACTGTACCTCCCTCAATCGCAGGACCCTGCAGAGAGTGGTGCGGACAGCCCAGCGCATCTGTACACGTGAACTTCCCACTATTCAGGACATTTACAGAGACAGGTGTGTAAAAAGGGCCCAAAGGATCATTGGGGACCCGAGTCACCCCAACCACAAACTGTTCCAGCTGCTACCATCCGGGAAATGGTACCGCAGCATAAAAGCCAGGACCAACAGGCTCCGGGACAGCTTCTTCCACCAGGCCATCAGACTGATTAATTCATGCTGACACAACTGTATTTCAATGTTATATTGACTGTCCTGTTGTACATACTATTTATTGCAAATTACTATAAATTGCAGATTTAGACGGAGTCGTAACGTGAAGATTTTTACTCCTGGTGTATGTGAAGGATGTAGCTAATAAAGTCAATCTAATTCAATTCAATACTACCATCAGGGAGGAGGTACAGGAGTCTCAAGGCTCACACTCAAATTTTCAGCATTCTTCCCCATTGCCAGCAGATTCCTAAATGGTCCGCGCTTCCTAATTATCATTTTTCCAAATTATGGTAAATTTCACCCCCCTTCCCCTTCCCTCTTCAGTTCCTCACTCTGCCCCCACCCCCAGCCCCACCAGCACCTCAACCCCTGGTGCCCCTCCTCCTTCCCTTTTCCCCATGGCCTACTCTCCTCTCCAATCAGATTCCTCCTTCTCCTGCCCTTTATCTTTTCCACCAATCGCCTCCCAGGTACTCATGTCACCCTCCTCTCCCCCACCCACGGCTCCACCTATCACCTTCCAGCTCGTTCTCCTTCCCCCTCCCCCACCTTCTTATTAGACCATTTGGCTCATCGAGTTTGCTCAGTCATGAATAAATAGCCTAATGGCCTAATTCTGCTCCTGTACCTCATGGTCTAATGCTGGGGTTCTTCCCCCTTCCTTTCCAGTCCACATGAAGGATCTTGGTCTGGAACACAGACTGTGCATTCATTTTCCACAGATGCTGCCTGACCTACTGAGTTCTTCCAGCATTTTGTGTGTGTTGCTCCTAATCTATCCCCCTTTTTATCTTTCTGTCTGTCTATCTACCTAGCTATCTAACAATCTATCTATCCACCAATTTATGTAATCAACTATCTAACAATCTATTTGTCTATCTATCTATCTGTCTATCTCTATCTATCTGTCTATTTATCTATCTATCTGTCTGTCTATCTATCTGTCTATCTCTCTATCTATCTGTCTTCTATCTATCTATCTGTCTATCTATCTAACTGTCTGTCTATCTATCTGTCTGTCTATTTATCTATCTGTCTATTTATCTATCTGTCTATCTATCTATCTGTCTATCTCTTTGTCTGCCAATCCACCTATCTGTCCGTCTGTCTATCTATCTATCAGTCTATCACTCTATCAATCGATCAATCTATTGAACGTTCTACCTGTCCATCTATGAAACTATCTATCCAACTGTTTATCTGTCTATCGATGTATCTATCTCTATTGGTTTATTTATCGAGGTAGTGTGGAGTTGGCTCTTTTAGCCCATCACTCCCCCTCCCCACCTCCCCGATTTAATCCTAGCCTAACCATGGGACAATTTACAATGGCCTTATCCCCTCAATTTGGACAATTTGAATTTCAACAGAGTAATTTATTTTGTCCATCACGGGCACTAGCCTCGGTAGTATCCAAGACATCTTTGAGGACCGATGCCTCAGAAAGGCATCATCCATCATTCAGGACCCCTGTCACCCAGGACGTGCCCTCTTCTCGTTGCTACCATCAGGGAGGAGGTACAGGAGCCTGAAGACACACACTCAACGATTCAGGAACAGCTTCTTCCCCTCTGCCATCAGATTTCTGAATGGACATTGAACCCATGAACACCACCTCACTACTTGTTTATTTCTCTTGCTGTTTTTGCATTAATATTTTTAATTTAACTATTTAATACACATATATATACTTACTGCAATTCAACTATTCTTCTTTCAGTATTTATCATGTACTGCATGGAACTGCTGCGGCTAAGTTAACAAATTTCACGACACGTACCGGTGATAATCAACCCCATTCTGAACTGCTGCCACAACACGACAGATTTCAGCCGGATTGTGATTCATCCCCAGACCCGTCCAGCTCCGGAGAAACCCACCTGGCAGCTCCTCGTAAATCTCGTCGTCCGGGGTCTCCCCCGTGCCGGCCTGCGGGTGGCCCAGGGGGGGTTTGTGATCCATGGAGGGGGTGTCCACGTCGTCATATGTCTCCTCCTCCGCTGGTTTCCCCTTACGCGGCACCATTCCATCCACCTCTCCTTCCTCCTCCTCGTCGTCCTCTTCAATGGGAATGAAGTTGGAGTTCATGTCTGTTGTGTATGGATCACAATGCAATGAATCAGAACTATATTTTATTCATGAGAATATATAAGGCATGGTTTGTAAAATTAACAGTAAAGAATCAACTTTATCCACCGTATACACTTGGTGGCAACTTTACTAGGAACACCCGTACACCTGCTTGTTAATGCGAATATCTAATCAGCCAATCACACGGCAGGAACTCCGTGCATAAAAGCATGCCGACACGGCCAAGAGGTTCAGCTGTTGTTCAGCCCAAACCTTAGAACAGGGGGAGGAGGAAATGGGAACTCTGGCCGTGGAAGTGATCGCTGGTGCCAGACGGGGTGGTGCGAGGATCTCAGGAGCTCCTGGGATTCCCGACGCACGGCAGTCTCTAGAGTTTGCAGAGAATGGAGTGAAACGCAAACATCCAGTGAGCGGTGAAGGTGAGAGAGGTCAGAGGAGAAAGGCCAGACTGGTTCAAAGATGAGGGCAGCTCAAATCACCGCGCGCTACAGCAGTGGTGTAGGGGGTGTATGGGGTGTCAGGGAGGGGTAGCACCTCTGGTGGGGGAACATGTCGCGTCCTTTTCAGGGCAGTTAGCCCACCTTTGGTCCCCACCTGGCACTCAGCTCTCACCTGTGGCTCCCCGTAGCTGTTCGCATGTGACAGCGGCCACACCCCGGGCACCAGCTTTGACAAGCCGGCTAAACCAGGTGAGGGTAGCTGACGGGTCTCAAACCCTCGGTGAGATAGGGAGTTGTCTATCCCAGCATGTGAAGACAGACTCCGGCGGATTGAGCGGACGAGACCAATGGAAGGTCCAATGGTCAAGAAGGCGGTCTCTGCAAGCGTCGTGGAGTGTGTAGAGCAGGACAAGACACAGAAGATGTCCTGGTCATCCACTGCGCCTACTCCCATCTCCAGCCGTCTAGACTCTGTCTTGCCACTGGATCCAGATGGGAATTGGGAAGAGAGAGTGAGGCCGACGCTGTGCAACTCTCCCTCACTTAAATCCAAATCACGCGCTAGTATCGACACCATCATAATGGTCCTCATCGACGTTGACGATGGACGAACACAACACACGACAGTGGTGTGCAGGAGAGCGCACAACACACCAAACCTCGAAGGGGATGGGCTACAGCAGCAGATGACCATGAATGTACGATCAGATGTACTGGAGGTACCAAATGAAGTGGCCACTGAATACATTATGAATTTTGCTGTGGTGTGATGGCTAGGGAGCGACATTTTACCCAAAATAAAGCAACATTCAACAATAATAGAGAATAAAGAATTATATAAAAATAGAGTTAGAAGTACGGATAAAGAATAAAATGTAGATAAATACATCAATACCAGCATTTACTTACAATGTAAACAGTTTTATAAAACGTGTTTTAAAGTGTTTACAGTGCAGTGACTGGGGATAGAGAGGGGCGGAGAGACACTAACTAGAATGGTTGATCAGATCTACTGCCCGGGGGGAAGATACTTCTAAGGTGGCGAGAAGCTTTTGTTTTAATAACCCTATGGCGTTTTCCAGGAGGGGAGCATTTGGGAAGGGCAGTTTGCAGGGTGGGTAGTGCCCCCAGTGATTCCCCCCCCCCGCCCACTCCTCTGCCCCGGACACGGCCAATTCCCGCAGAGACGGCAGATATATATTTTGAGAGGAAGCAGCACCAGATCAGACAGTAATGGTTGAGGAACACACACACACACGTACACACACACACACAAAAGGCTAGGGGAACTCAACAAGCCAGGCAGCACCCATGGAGGGGAATAAACCGTCGACCTTTCGGGCAGGGACCTTTCATCAGTAATGGCGGACGTGAGGTTGCTCTCTGAGATCTAGGTGTCCTTGTTCACCAGTCACTGAAAGTAAGCATGCAGGTACAGCAGGCAGTGAAGAAAGCTAATGGCATGTTGGCCTTCATAACAAGGGGAGTTGAGTATAGGAGCAAAGAGGTCCTTCTGCAGTTGAGACCACACCTGGAGTACTGTGTATAGTTTTGGTCTCCAAATTTGAGGAAGGACGTTCTATCTATTGAGGGAGAGCAGCGTTGGTTCACAAGGTTAATTCCTGGGATGGCGGGACTGTCCAAGATTGGAGCGACTGGGGTTGTATACACTGGAATTTAGAAGGATGAGAGGGGATCTGATTGAAACATATAAGATTATCAAGGGATTGGACACGCTAGAGGCAGGAAACATGTTCCCGATGTTGGGGGAGTCCAGAACCAGAGGCCACAGTTTAAGAATAAGGGGTACACAATTTGGAACGGAGTTGAGGGAAGACTTTTTCACACAGAGAGTTGTGGATCTGTGGAATGCTCTGCCTCAGAAGGCAGTGGAGGCCAATTCTCTAGACGCTTTCAAGAAAGAGTTAGATAGAGCTCTTAAAGATAGCGGAGTGAAGGGATATGGGGAGAAGGCAGGAACTGGATACTGATTGTGGATGATCAGCCATGATCACAGTGAATGGCAATGCTGGCTCGAAGGGCTGAATGGCCTACTCCTGCACCTATTGTCTGTTGTCTCTGAGAGGGTGGTCTTAGAATTCTCTGAGGAAGGTGGGATTTTACCGACTACTGTAAGGACTACATCGTAGGCCGAGCCTTTTTTTTGTTAATGAAGGAGATATGTTTTTCCCACACAAGGCCCTACGAACTTTTTCTGACGGCGTGAAGTTTGGGTGTTAATCGCCCTACGGTGTTTCCCAGAAGGGAGCTTTGGGAAAAGGCAGTTTTCAGCGTGGGTGGCATCCACAACGATATACTTTTTCTTCTCCTGCCCACCTCTCTGTCCTGGACACGCACGAGCCCTGCAGTGATGGTGGACTGCAGGCGGCGAAGTTTGCCGGTTGAAGTAATTATTTAACTAAACAGTATCACAGACTATCAAAAACTACGAGGAGGGTTCCGGATCAGCTGGGTAAGTGGGCTGAGGAATTGCATAAAAACACCATAAGACCATAAGATTTAGGAGCAGAAATAGGCCATTCGGCCCATCGAGTCTGCTCTGCCATTCAGTCATGGGCTGATCCAATTCTTCCAGTCATCCCCACTCCTCTGCCTTCTCCCCATACCCTTTGATGCCCTGGCTAATCAAGAACCTATCTATCTCTGCC
>NC_086128.1:63431312-63451312 GCF_963921235.1 Mobula hypostoma | reverse complement strand
GTTGCCGCTGTATAAGGCGTTGGGACGGCTGTGTTGCCGCTGTATAAGGCGTTGGGACGGCTGTGTTGCCGCTGTATAAGGCGTTGGGACGACTGTGTTGCCGCTGTATAAGGCGTTGGGACGGCTGTGTTGCCGCTGTATAAGGCGTTGGGACGACTGTGTTGCCGCTGTATAAGGCGTTGGGACGGCTGTGTTGCCGCTGTATAAGGCGTTGGGACGACTGTGTTGCCGCTGTATAAGGCGTTGGGACGACTGTGTTGCCGCTGTATAAGGCGTTGGGACGGCTGTGTTGCCGCTGTATAAGGCGTTGGGACGGCTGTGTTGCCGCTGTATAAGGCGTTGGGACGACTGTGTTGCCGCTGTATAAGGCGTTGGGACGGCTGTGTTGCCGCTGTATAAGGCGTTGGGACGGCTGTGTTGCCGCTGTATAAGGCGTTGGGACGACTGTGTTGCCGCTGTATAAGGCGTTGGGACGGCTGTGTTGCCGCTGTATAAGGCGTTGGGACGACTGTGTTGCCGCTGTATAAGGCGTTGGGACGACTGTGTTGCCGCTGTATAAGGCGTTGGGACGGCTGTGTTGCCGCTGTATAAGGCGTTGGGACGACTGTGTTGCCGCTGTATAAGGCGTTGGGACGGCTGTGTTGCCGCTGTATAAGGCGTTGGGACGGCTGTGTTGCCGCTGTATAAGGCGTTGGGACGGCTGTGTTGCCGCTGTATAAGGCGTTGGGACGGCTGTGTTGCCGCTGTATAAGGCGTTGGGACGGCTGTGTTGCCGCTGTATAAGGCGTTGGGACGGCTGTGTTGCCGCTGTATAAGGCGTTGGGACGACTGTGTTGCCGCTGTATAAGGCGTTGGGACGACTGTGTTGCCGCTGTATAAGGCGTTGGGACGGCTGTGTTGCCGCTGTATAAGGCGTTGGGACGACTGTGTTGCCGCTGTATAAGGCGTTGGGACGGCTGTGTTGCCGCTGTATAAGGCGTTGGGACGACTGTGTTGCCGCTGTATAAGGCGTTGGGACGACTGTGTTGCCGCTGTATAAGGCGTTGGGACGCTGTGTTGCCGCTGTATAAGGCGTTGGGACGGCTGTGTTGCCGCTGTATAAGGCGTTGGGACGGCTGTGTTGCCGCTGTATAAGGCGTTACTGTGTTGCCGCTGTATAAGGCGTTGGGACGGCTGTGTTGCCGCTGTATAAGGCGTTGGGACGACTGTGTTGCCGCTGTATAAGGCGTTGGGACGACTGTGTTGCCGCTGTATAAGGCGTTGGGACGGCTGTGTTGCCGCTGTATAAGGCGTTGGGACGACTGTGTTGCCGCTGTATAAGGCGTTGGGACGACTGTGTTGCCGCTGTATAAGGCGTTGGGACGCTGTGTCCGCTGTATAACGGCTGTGTTGCCGCTGTATAAGGCGTTGGGACGCTGTGTTGCCGCTGTATAAGGCGTTGGGACGGCTGTGTTGCCGCTGTATAAGGCGTTGGGACGACTGTGTTGCCGCTGTATAAGGCGTTGGGACGACTGTGTTGCCGCTGTATAAGGCGTTGGGACGGCTGTGTTGCCGCTGTATAAGGCGTTGGGGACGGCTGTGTTGCCGCTGTATAAGGCGTTGGGACGACTGTGTTGCCGCTGTATAAGGCGTTGGGACGGCTGTGTTGCCGCTGTATAAGGCGTTGGGACGGCTGTGTTGCCGCTGTATAAGGCGTTGGGACGGCTGTGTTGCCGCTGTATAAGGCGTTGGGACGACTGTGTTGCCGCTGTATAAGGCGTTGGGACGACTGTGTTGCCGCTGTATAAGGCGTTGGGACGACTGTGTTGCCGCTGTATAAGGCGTTGGGACGGCTGTGTTGCCGCTGTATAAGGCGTTGGGACGGCTGTGTTGCCGCTGTATAAGGCGTTGGGACGACTGTGTTGCCGCTGTATAAGGCGTTGGGACGACTGTGTTGCCGCTGTATAAGGCGTTGGGACGAGGCTGTGTTGCCGCTGTATAAGGCGTTGGGACGACTGTGTTGCCGCTGTATAAGGCGTTGGGACGACTGTGTTGCCGCTGTATAAGGCGTTGGGACGGCTGTGTTGCCGCTGTATAAGGCGTTGGGACGGCTGTGTTGCCGCTGTATAAGGCGTTGGGACGACTGTGTTGCCGCTGTATAAGGCGTTGGGACGGCTGTGTTGCCGCTGTATAAGGCGTTGGGACGGCTGTGTTGCCGCTGTATAAGGCGTTGGGACGACTGTGTTGCCGCTGTATAAGGCGTTGGGACGACTGTGTTGCCGCTGTATAAGGCGTTGGGAGGGCTGTGTTGCCGCTGTATAAGGCGTTGGGAGGGCTGTGTTGCCGCTGTATAAGGCGTTGGGACGGCTGTGTTGCCGCTGTATAAGGCGTTGGGACGACTGTGTTGCCGCTGTATAAGGCGTTGGGACGACTGTGTTGCCGCTGTATAAGGCGTTGGGACGACTGTGTTGCCGCTGTATAAGGCGTTGGGACGGCTGTGTTGCCGCTGTATAAGGCGTTGGGACGACTGTGTTGCCGCTGTATAAGGCGTTGGGACGGCTGTGTTGCCGCTGTATAAGGCGTTGGGACGGCTGTGTTGCCGCTGTATAAGGCGTTGGGACGACTGTGTTGCCGCTGTATAAGGCGTTGGGACGGCTGTGTTGCCGCTGTATAAGGCGTTGGGACGGCTGTGTTGCCGCTGTATAAGGCGTTGGGACGGCTGTGTTGCCGCTGTATAAGGCGTTGGGACGACTGTGTTGCCGCTGTATAAGGCGTTGGGAGGGCTGTGTTGCCGCTGTATAAGGCGTT
The DNA here is from genome assembly GCF_963921235.1 of Mobula hypostoma. Classification (NCBI taxonomy): domain Eukaryota; kingdom Metazoa; phylum Chordata; class Chondrichthyes; order Myliobatiformes; family Myliobatidae; genus Mobula; species Mobula hypostoma. Next base: position 63,448,525 of record NC_086128.1, on the reverse strand, counting down.
GGGACGACTGTGTTGCCGCTGTATAAGGCGTTGGGACGGCTGTGTTGCCGCTGTATAAGGCGTTGGGATGACTGTGTTGCCGCTGTATAAGGCTTGGGACGACTTGTTGCCGCTGTTAAGGCGTTGGGAGCTGTGTTGCCGCTGTATAAGGCGTTGGGACGACTGTGTTGCCGCTGTATAAGGCGTTGGGACGGCTGTGTTGCCGCTGTATAAGGCGTTGGGACGACTGTGTTGCCGCTGTATAAGGCGTTGGGACGGCTGTGTTGCCGCTGTATAAGGCGTTGGGACGACTGTGTTGCCGCTGTATAAGGCGTTGGGACGACTGTGTTGCCGCTGTATAAGGCGTTGGGACGACTGTGTTGCCGCTGTATAAGGCGTTGGGAGGGCTGTGTTGCCGCTGTATAAGGCGTTGGGACGACTGTGTTGCCGCTGTATAAGGCGTTGGGACGGCTGTGTTGCCGCTGTATAAGGCGTTGGGACGGCTGTGTTGCCGCTGTATAAGGCGTTGGGACGGCTGTGTTGCCGCTGTATAAGGCGTTGGGACGGCTGTGTTGCCGCTGTATAAGGCGTTGGGACGACTGTGTTGCCGCTGTATAAGGCGTTGGGACGGCTGTGTTGCCGCTGTATAAGGCGTTGGGACGACTGTGTTGCCGCTGTATAAGGCGTTGGGACGACTGTGTTGCCGCTGTATAAGGCGTTGGGACGGCTGTGTTGCCGCTGTATAAGGCGTTGGGCGGCTGTGTTGCCGCTGTATAAGGCGTTGGGGCTGTGTTGCCGCTGTATAAGGCGTTGGGACGGCTGTGTTGCCGCTGTATAAGGCGTTGGGACGGCTGTGTTGCCGCTGTATAAGGCGTTGGGACGGCTGTGTTGCCGCTGTATAAGGCGTTGGGACGACTGTGTTGCCGCTGTATAAGGCGTTGGGACGACTGTGTTGCCGCTGTATAAGGCGTTGGGACGGCTGTGTTGCCGCTGTATAAGGCGTTGGGACGGCTGTGTTGCCGCTGTATAAGGCGTTGGGACGACTGTGTTGCCGCTGTATAAGGCGTTGGGACGACTGTGTTGCCGCTGTATAAGGCGTTGGGACGGCTGTGTTGCCGCTGTATAAGGCGTTGGGACGACTGTGTTGCCGCTGTATAAGGCGTTGGGAGGGCTGTGTTGCCGCTGTATAAGGCGTTGGGACGACTGTGTTGCCGCTGTATAAGGCGTTGGGACGACTGTGTTGCCGCTGTATAAGGCGTTGGGACGACTGTGTTGCCGCTGTATAAGGCGTTGGGACGACTGTGTTGCCGCTGTATAAGGCGTTGGGGCGGCTGTGTTGCCGCTGTATAAGGCGTTGGGACGGCTGTGTTGCCGCTGTATAAGGCGTTGGGACGACTGTGTTGCCGCTGTATAAGGCGTTGGGAGGGCTGTGTTGCCGCTGTATAAGGCGTTGGGACGACTGTGTTGCCGCTGTATAAGGCGTTGGGAGGGCTGTGTTGCCGCTGTATAAGGCGTTGGGAGGGCTGTGTTGCCGCTGTATAAGGCGTTGGGACGGCTGTGTTGCCGCTGTATAAGGCGTTGGGACGGCTGTGTTGCCGCTGTATAAGGCGTTGGGACGGCTGTGTTGCCGCTGTATAAGGCGTTGGGACGACTGTGTTGCCGCTGTATAAGGCGTTGGGACGACTGTGTTGCCGCTGTATAAGGCGTTGGGACGACTGTGTTGCCGCTGTATAAGGCGTTGGGACGGCTGTGTTGCCGCTGTATAAGGCGTTGGGACGGCTGTGTTGCCGCTGTATAAGGCGTTGGGACGACTGTGTTGCCGCTGTATAAGGCGTTGGGAGGGCTGTGTTGCCGCTGTATAAGGCGTTGGGACGACCGTGTTGCCGCTGTATAAGGCGTTGGGACGGCTGTGTTGCCGCTGTATAAGGCGTTGGGACGACCGTGTTGCCGCTGTATAAGGCGTTGGGACGACTGTGTTGCCGCTGTATAAGGCGTTGGGACGACTGTGTTGCCGCTGTATAAGGCGTTGGGACGACTGTGTTGCCGCTGTATAAGGCATTGGGACGACTGTGTTGCCGCTGTATAAGTCGTTGGGGCGGCTGTGTTGCCGCTGTTTAAGTCGTTGGGACGGCTGTGATGTCGCTGTATAAGGCGTTGGGACGGCTGTGTTGCCGCTGTATAAGGCATTGGGACGCCTGTGTTGCCGCTGTATAAGGCGTTGGGACGGCTGTGTTGCCGCTGTATAAGGCGTTGGGACGACTGTGTTGCCGCTGTATAAGGCGTTGGGACGACTGTGTTGCCGCTGTATAAGGCGTTGGGACGACTGTGTTGCCGCTGTATAAGGCGTTGGGACGGCTGTGTTGCCGCTGTATAATGCGTTGGGACGACTGTGTTGCCGCTGTATAAGGCGTTGGGACGGCTGAGTTGCCGCTGTATAAGCCGTTGGGACGGCTGTGTTGCCGCTGTATAAGGCGTTGGGGCGGCTGTGTTGCCGCTGTATAAGGCGTTGGGACGACTGTGTGGCCGCTGTATAAGGCGTTGGGAGGGCTGTGTTGCTGCTGTATAAGGCGTTGGGACGACTGTGTTGCCGCTGTATAAGGCGTTGGGACGGCTGTGTTGCGGCTGTATAAGGCGTTGGGATGACTGTGTTGCCGCTGTATAAGGCATTGGGACGACTATGTTGCCGCTGTGTAAGGCGTTGGGACGGCTGTATAATGCGTTGGGACGACTGTGTTGCTGCTGTATAAGGCGTTGGGACGGCTGTGTTGCCGCTGTATAAGGCGTTGGGACGACTGTGTTGCCGCTGTATAAGGCGTTGGGAGGGCTGTGTTGCCGCTGTATAAGGCGTTGGGACGGCTGTGTTACCGCTGTATAAGGCGTTGGGACGACTGTGTTGCCGCTGTATAAGGCGTTGGGACGACTGTGTTGCCGCTGTATAAGGCGTTGGGAGGGCTGTGTTGCCGCTGTATAAGGCGTTGGGACGACTGTGTTGCCGCTGTATAAGGCGTTGGGAGGGCTGTGTTGCTGCTGTATAAGGCGTTGGGACGGCTGTGTTACCGCTGTATAAGGCGTTGGGACGACTGTGTTGCCGCTGTATAAGGCGTTGGGACGACTGTGTTGCCGCTGTATAAGGCGTTGGGAGGGCTGTGTTGCCGCTGTATAAGGCGTTGGGACGACTGTGTTGCCGCTGTATAAGGCGTTGGGACGGCTGTGTTGCCGCTGTATAAGGCGTTGGGACGACTGTGTTGCCGCTGTATAAGGCGTTGGGACGACTGTGTTGCCGCTGTATAAGGCGTTGGGACGACTGTGTTGCCGCTGTATAAGGCGTTGGGACGGCTGTGTTGCCGCTGTATAAGGCGTTGGGACGACTGTGTTGCCGCTGTATAAGGCGTTGGGACGGCCGTGTTGCCGCTGTATAAGGCGTTGGGACGACTGTGTTGCCGCTGTATAAGACGTTGGGACGACTGTATAAGGCGTTGGGACGGCTGTGTTGCTGCTGTATAAGGCGTTGGGACGGCTGTGTTGCCGCTGTATAAGGCGTTGGGACGACTGTGTTGCCGCTGTATAAGGCGTTGGGACGACTGTGTTGCCGCTGTATAAGGCGTTGGGTGGGCTGTGTTGCCGCTGTATAAGGCATTGGGAGGGCTGTGTTTCCGCTGTATAAGGCGTTGGGACGACTGTGTTGCCGCTGTATAAGGCGTTGGGACGACTGTGTTGCCGCTGTATAAGGCGTTGGGAAGACTGTGTTGCCGCTGTATAAGGCGTTGGGAAGACTGTGTTGCCGCTGTATAAGGCGTTGGGACGACTGTGTCGCCGCTGTATAAGGCGTTGGGACGGCTGTGTTGCCGCTGTATAAGGCGTTGGGAAGACTGTGTTGCCGCTGTATAAGGCGTTGGGACGACTGTGTTGCCGCTGTATAAGGCGTTGGGACGGCTGTGTTGCCGCTGTATAAGGCGTTGGGACGACTGTGTTGCCGCTGTATAAGGCGTTGGGACGACTGTGTTGCCGCTGTATAAGGCGTTGGGACGGCTGTGTTGCCGCTGTATAAGGCGTTGGGACGGCTGTGTTGCCGCTGTATAAGGCGTTGGGACGGCTGTGGCTGAAGAACCAGTGCAGTTTTGGCGCAATCCCTCAACAGTCTTCAAAGAAGACGACCAGAGCACGACCAGCACTTGACGGCCAGAGCTATGTGGACATCGAGATGGAGGGGAGGGAGGTGGAGCGAGCTGCTGGCGTGGGTGGCGGACGCAGGTTCAAAGATTCATCTTGATATCAGAGAACGGATGCAGAGTACAGCCTGGAAACCTTACTCCCTGCAAACAGACTCGAAACGAGGAAACACCTCAGAAGGCATGACAAAAATATCAAGGCCCTGAAGCCTCACTTCCGCCCCATGAAGAAAAACCAGCAGCAGAAGCAATAACCCACCCCTCCCTCTCTCCCCCCACCCACCCCCACACCAGCAGAATCACCAATACCCCCCATGGAATCAGCAGCAAAATCCCCCCCTAGAGTCCTTGATGCACAGTCCGTCAGAAACTACAGTCTATCACCAAACAGTTCTCTCTCTCTCTCTCTCTCTCCCTCTCTCTCTCTCGCTCTCTCTCTCTCTCTCTCTCTCTCTCTCTCTCTGTCCCCCTGGAAAAAGGGGGAAGGAGAGGGGAATCATGGTTGGGAAAAGGGGAAGGAGAGGGGAATCATGGTTTGGAAAAGGGGAAGGGAGAGGGGAATCATGGTTGGGAAAAGGGGGAGGAGAGGGGAATCATGGTTGGGGAAAAGGGGGAGGGGGAGGGGAATCATGGTTGGGAAAAGGGGAAGGGAGAGTGGAATCATGGTTGGGAAAAGGGGAAGGAGAAGGGAATCATGGTTTGGAAAAGGGGAAAGGAGAGGGGAATCATGGTTGGGGAAAAGGGGGAGGGAGAGGGGATTCATGGTTGGGAAAAGGGGAAGGGAGAGGGGAATCATGGTTGGGAAAAGGGGGAGGAGAGGGGAATCATGGTTGGGAAAAGGGGAAGGGAGAGGGGAATCATGGTTGGGGAAAAGGGGGAGGGAGAGGGGAATCATGGTTGGGAAAATGGGGAGGGAGATGGGAATCATGGTTGGGAAAAGGGGAAGGGAGAGGGGAATCATGGCTGGGAAAAGGGGAAGGGAGAGGGGAATCATGGTTGGTAAAAGGGGAGGGAGAGGGGAATCATGGTTGGGAAAAGGGGAAGGGAGAGGGGAATCATGGTTGGGAAAAAGGGAAGGGAGAGGGGAATCATGGTTGGGAAGAGGGGAAGGGAGAGGGGAATCATGGTTGGGAAAATGGGGAGGGAGATGGGAATCATGGTTGGGAAAAGGGGAAGGGAGAGGGGAATCATGGTTGGAAAAAGGGGGAAGGAGAGGGGAATCATGGTTGGGAAAAGGGGAAGGAGAGGGGAATCATGGTTGGGAAAATGGGGAAGGAGATGGGAATCATGGTTGGGAAAAGGGGGAGGGAGAGGGGAATCATGGTTAGGAAAAGGGGAAGGGAGAGGGAAATCATGGTTGGTCGGGAAAAGGGGAAGGGAGAGGGGAATCATGGTTGGTTGGGAAAAGGGAGAGGGAGAGGGGAATCATGGTTGGTTGGGAAAAGGGGAAGGGAGAGGGGAATCATGGTTGGGAAAATGGGGAGGGAGAGGGGAGGGAGTGGGAAGCACCAGTGAGACATTCTGTAATGATCAATAAACTGATTGTTCATAATCAAATGACCTTGCCTGGTGTCTCAGGGCTGGGTGTGTCTGCAGCCCCCGACCCCTGGCACTCTGCCACCTGTCCCCACACCCCTCCCACTCCAACATCCTTTGCTCCCGCCAGATTTACAAACTCGCCCTCCGCTCCACATTGACAAATGCAGTACCATGCAAAAAGTCTGAGAGTGCCCTGGCTCTATATTAATGTGTGTGTCTGTGTCCCTGTGTGTGTGTGTGTGTCCCTGTGTGTGTGTGTGTGTGTGTGTGTGTGTGTCTGTGTCCCTGTGTGTATGTGTGTGTGTGTCTGTGTCCCTGTGTGTGTGTGTGTGTGTGTGTGTGTGTGTCTGTGTGTGTGTGTGTGTCTGTGTCCGTGTGTATGTGTGTGTGTGTCTGTGTCCCTGTGTGTGTGTGTGTGTGTGTGTCTGTGTCCGTGTGTGTGTGTGTGTGTGTGTGTCTGTGTCTGTGTGTGTGTGTGTGTGTGTGTCTGTGTCCCTGTGTGTATGTGTGTGTGTGTCTGTGTCCCTGTGTGTGTGTGTGTGTGTGTGTGTGTGTCTGTGTCCCTGTGTGTGTGTGTGTGTGTCTGTGTGTGTGTGTGTGTGTGTGTCCCTGTGTGTATGTGTGTGTGTCTGTGTCCCAGTGTGTGTGTGTGTCTGTGTCCCTGTGTGTGTGTGTGTGTGTGTGTGTCTGTGTCCCTGTGTGTGTGTGTGTGTGTGTGTGCATCTGTGTCCCTGTGTGTGTGTGTGTGTGTGTGTGTGTCTGTGTCCCTGTGTGTGTGTGTGTGTGTCTGTCTGTGTGTGTGTCTGTGTGTATGTGTGTGTGTGTCTGTGTCCCTGTGTGTGTGTGTGTGTCTGTGTCCCTGTGTGTGTGTGTGTGTGTGTGTGTCTGTGTCCCTGTGTGTGTGTGTGTGTGTGTGTGCATCTGTGTCCCTGTGTGTGTGTGTGTGTGTGTGTGTGTCTGTGTCCCTGTGTGTGTGTGTGTGTGTGTCTGTCTGTGTGTGTGTCTGTGTGTATGTGTGTGTGTGTCTGTGTCCCTGTGTGTGTGTGTGTGTGTGTCCCTGTGTGTGTGTGTGTGTCTGTGTCCCTGTGTGTGTGTGTGTGTGTCTGTCTGTGTCCCTGTGTGTATGTGTGTGTGTGTCTGTGTCCCTGTGTGTGTGTGTGTGTGTGTGTCTGTGTGTGTGTGTGTGTGTGTGTGTCTGTGTCCCTGTGTGTATGTGTGTGTGTGTCTGTGTCCTTGTGTGTGTGTGTGTGTGTGTGTGTGTGTCTGTGTCCCTGTGTGTGTGTGTGTGTGTGTGTATCTGTGTCCCTGTGTGTGTGTGTGTGTGTGTCTGTGTCCCTGTGTGTGTGTGTGTGTCTGTCTGTGTGTGTGTCTGTGTGTATGTGTGTGTGTGTGTGTGTCCCTGTGTGTGTGTGTGTGTGTGTCCCTGTGTGTGTGTGTGTGTGTGTGTGTGTGTGTGTGTGTGTGTTATGTGTGTCTCTGTGTATGTGTGTGTGTGTTTGTGTCCGTGTGTGTGTGTGTGTGTGTGTGTGTGTGTGTGTGTGTGTGTGTATATGTGTGTGTGTCTGTGTGTGTGTGTGTGTCAAAGACTTTCACACAGGATTATACAGACCCCTACTGGGCGGGGGGTGGGGGTCGGGAATTGAACCCCCGGTGGCCGGAGCCATAAAAGCGATCGCGCTATGGGCTCCGCCAGCTGCCACCCAAAAGCCTGAACAATGCTCACCGTGAGGCTCAGGGTAATGACCCTCCGAATGATTGCCCAGCAATAATGCGCCAGCCAAAGGAGGAAAAAAAAACACCAAAAATCAATACCTTTCTCAGCAACACTGACACAAAACATCTCACAGATTTAATTTGTATCAACCCGTGTCTGCTACCTTCGAGTCAGCTCAGAGTTTATTTTCCTGATTCTACATGGATCCCACTTTATTTAATTCCGCAAATCAATACCTGTGAATGTTGTCGGATTAAGGCACTTCTGGGCTGGAGGAGCGCGAGGGCCTGACTCATCGTCCATCTCCCGCTCGTAGGGTAGTTATTACCTCTGACGGCGGCCATGCTGAGCAGCTGATGGCGGGGCACAGCTCTGAAATCACACCGGTGGTCATCGGGGCCGTTGCTCAGCCGGGGACGCCCATAGCTGACGGATTCCCGACCGGGGTTAGTGAGACCAGGTTTAGGTTGCATCCCCAGAAGCACGTCTCAGGCGGGGCTCTGCCGAGGCAAGGTGGGAAACTTCGGAGGGGATGCAGAGGAAAATTACCTGGAGCAGAGAGCATGTCTTACAGGGATAGGTTGAGCGAGCGCGGGCTTTTCTCTCTGGGTGACCTAATAAAGGATAAAGGGCATATATTGAGGGTATGGTCAGAGGCCTTTTTACCCCCAGGGTGTAATCAGAATCGGGTTTATTATCACTGGCATAGAAACATAGAAAATAGGTGCAGGAGTAGGCCATTTGGCCCTTCGAGCCTGCACCGCCATTACGTACGATCATGGCTGATCATCCAACTCAGAACCCTGTACCAGCCTTCCCTCCATACCCGCTGACCCCTTTAGCCACAAGGGCCATATCTAACTCCCTCTTAAATATAGCCAATGAACTGGCCTCAACTGTTTCCTGTGGCAGAGAATTCCACAGATTCACCACTCTCTGTGTGAAGAAGTTTTTCCTCATCTCGGTCCTAAAAGGCTTCCCCTTTATCCTCAAACTGTGACCCCTCGTTCTGGACTTCCCCAACATCGGGAACAATCTTCCTGCATCTAGCCTGTCCAATCCCTTTAGGATTTTATATGTTTCAATCAGATCCCCCCTCAATCTTCTAAATTCCAGCGAGTATAAGCCTAGTCGATCCAGTCTTTCATCATATGAAAGTCCTGCCATCCCAGAAATCAATCTGGTGACGTGTGACGTGAAATTTGTTAATTTAGCAGCAGCAGTTCAATGCAATACATAATATAGAAGAAAAAAATAACAACAAATAAATCAGTAAGAAATGGCTACTACGAGGGGAGAGTGATAGAGGAGGAGGAGGAGAAGATGGCGACACGACACAGCTCGCAGCAGCCACTCCGGTGGTCATGTCTGTTATTTGTCAAGTAGGGTGCCATGCACAATCCTGATTTGATGGAGACGTACGTGAGAGAATGGAGGAACATCTGGGAAAACTTCTGGAATGCCCGCTTCGCTGCCACTGCTACTGTGTGATAACCGGAATCTCTGGAGCAGAAGGCCCCGAAATCCTCAGCTTTGTGTGTTTCAGCGGCCAGGGAGAGGTCGAAGGCGCTCAGCAGAGGATGGCGCTTGGGAGGCTGTATCGGAGAGGTTGCTCGGAAGCTCGGAGTTTTCGGACGGATGGACTCAGTGTCGGCTGTGGTCGGCTGCTTCCAAGGTATCGGCAAGTTGACGGTGCCTGGTGGTTTATGGCAGGGAGTTTCTCCCTTTGCCGCCTGCTATCGGGGACTCGGGAGTCAATCGGGACTTTAAGACTTTTTTTTACCGTGCCCATGGTCTGTTCTTTATCAAATTATGGTATTGTTTTGCCCTGTTGTAACTATATGTTATAATTATGCGGTTCTGTCAGTGTTAGTCTTTGGTTTGTCCTCTTTTTCTGTGATATCACTCCGGAGAAACATTGTATCATTTCTTAATGCATGTATGCATTTCTAAATGACAATAAACGAGGACTGAGTGTCCTCATCATCTAATTATTTTGAGGCGACTGGAGGAAAGTTTCAATATTTCCATTTAACATCGGAGAATGTGTACAATACAAAACCTGAAGTTCTCGTTCTTCGCAGACATCCACAAAATCAGACGAGTGACCCAAAGAATGAGCGTCAGTTAAAACGTTTGAACCCCAAAACCCCCCCATCCACTCCCCCTCCCACACGCACGCGCAACAGCAAAGCAGCAACCCTCACCCCCTCAAAAACCTCAGCAAAGAAAAAACTATCAGTGCCCCCCACCTAGCAAGCAAGCGATAGCAAAGCCCCCAAGAAAGACCATGAGCTGCAGTAGAACAGAAACTAATCAATCACCCGACAATTCGACGTGCCACAGGCTCTCTCTCTCCCCCTAATGAAGGGGCAGACAGAATATCAGAGAATGGTGGGTGGTGATAGAGACAGATACTTTAGGGGTATTTACGAGAGTCTTAGATAGGGAAGTGGCTGGTAGAAAAACGGATGCCATGTGGGAGGAAAGGGTTAGATTGATCATCATTATGATCCGTGTTGTTATGACATCATCATTCTGCGCAGTGTCGTATGGCGTGGGCGATCACGGTCTTTCCGTGACCATGATTGTTCTGGGCAAATTTTTCGAACGGAAGTGGTTTGCCATCGTGTTCTTCTGGGCAGTGACTTCACAAGATGGCTGACCCCCACAGCCGTTATCAACACTCTTCAGAGATTGTCTGCCTGGCGTCAGGACTTGTGATCTGCACCGGCTGCTCGTACGACCGTCTACCACCTGCTCCCATGGTTTCACCGGACCCTGATCGGGGGGGCTAAGCAGGTGCTACACCTTGCCCAAGGGTGACCCGCAGGCCAGCAGAGGGAAGGAGCCCCTCACGCCTCCTTTGGTAGAGACGTATCTCCACCCCGACACCCAACGATTGATCTTAGACTTGGTTAAAAGGTTGGCACAGAACCATGGGCCCAAGGGCCTGTACTCCACTGTGCTTGTTCTATGCGCTGTGTGATTTTTGAGATAGGATGCTTTCTATTCCAAGCTGGATCTCTCCCCTGGAGTTTGAGGAGATACAAAGACACTGGCAAATTTCTACAGATGTACCGTGGACAGCATTCTGACAGGCTGCGTCACCGACTGGTATGGCAGGTGGGGGGCACTGCCTCGGATGGAAGTAAGCTGCAGAAAGTTGTGAACTCAGTCAGCTCCATGATGGGCACCAGGACATCTTCAGGGAGCGATGCCTCAAAAAGGCGGCGTCCATCATTAAGGACCCCTATCACCCAGGACATGCCCTCTTCTCATTGCTACCATCAGGGAGGAGGTACAGGAGCCTGAAGACACACACTCAACGATTCAGGAACAGCTTCTTCCCCTCTGCCATCAGGGAGGGGGTACAGGAGCCTGAAGACACACACTCAGCGATTCAGGAACAGCTTCTTCCCCTCTGCCATCAGGGAGGAGGTACAGGAGCCTGAAGACACACACTCAACGACTCAGGAACAGCTTCTTATCTCCGCCATCAGGGAGGAGGTACAGGAGCCTGAAGACACACACTCAACGATTCAGGAACAGCTTCTTCCCCTCTGCCATCAGGGAGGAGGTACAGGAGCCTGAAGACACACACTCAGCGATACAGGAACAGCTTCTTCCCCTCTGCCATCAGGGAGGAGGTACAGGAGCCTGAAGACACACGCTCAACGATTCAGGAACAGATCCTTCCCCTCTGCCATCAGGGAGGAGGTACAGGAGCCTGAAGACACACACTCAACGATTCAGGAACAGCTTCTTCCCCTCTGCCATCAGGGAGGAGGTACAGGAGCCTGAAGACACACACTCAACGATTCAGGAACAGCTTCTTCCCCTCTGCCATCAGGGAGGAGGTACAGGAGCCTGAAGACACACACTCAGTGATTCAGGAACAGCTTCTTCCCCCCTGCCATCAGGGAGGAGGTACAGGAGCCTGAAGACACACACTCAACGATTCAGGAACAGCTTCTTCCCCTCTGCCATCAGGGAGGAGGTACAGGAGCCTGAAGACACACACTCAACGATTCAGGAACAGCTTCTTCCCCTCTGCCATCAGGGAGGAGGTACAGGAGCCTGAAGACACACACTCAGTGATTCAGGAACAGCTTCTTCCCCCCTGCCATCAGGGAAGAGGTACAGGAGCCTGAAGACACACACTCAACGATTCAGGAACAGCTTCTTCCCCTCTGCCATCAGATTTCTGAATGGACACTGAACCCGTGAACACCACCTCACTATCTTTTTTTTGTCTTTTTTCACGACTTATTTAATTTAACTTTTTAATATGCAGTACCTATAAAAAGTATTCACTCCCCTTGGAAGTTTTCATGTTTCATTGTTCAACGACATTGAATCACAGTGGATTTAATTTGGCTTTTTTGACACTGATCAACAGAGAAAAGACTCTTTCGTGTCAAAGTGAAAACAGATCTCTGCAAATTAATTGCAAATATAAAACAGAAAATAATTGATTGCATTAAGTATTCATCCCCTTTAATATGACACCAAATCATCACCGGTGCAGCCAATTGGTTTTAGACGTCACATAATTAGTTAAATGGAGGTCACCGTGTGCAGTCACGGTGTTTCAATTGATTGTAGTGAAAATACACCTGTATCTGAAAGGGCCAACTGCTGGTGAGTCAGTATCCTGGCAAAAACTACACCATGAAGAAAAAAGAACACTCCAAGCAACTCCACGACAAGGTTATTGAAAAGCATAAGTCAGGAGATGGATACAAGAACATTTCCAGGTCACTGAATATCCCTTGGAGTACAGTTAAGTCAATCATCAAGATTGGAAAGAATATGGCACAGGTGTGAAACTACCCAGAGCAGGACGTCCTCAAAAACTGAGTGACCGTGCAAGAAGGGGACTAGTGAGAGGGAGGCCACCAAGAGACCTATGACAACTCTGGAGGAGTTACAAGATGGGAGAGACTGGGCATACAACAACTGTTGCCTGATTGCTTCGTCACAGCTTTACGGGAGAGTGGTAAAGAGAAAGCTACTGTTGAAAAAAAACTCATGAAATCTCATCTAGAGTTTGCCAGAAGGCATGTGAGCGATTCTGAAGTCAGCTGGAAGAAGGTTCTACCGTCTGATGAAACCAAAATTGAGCTTTTTTGGCCATCAGACTAAAGGCTATGTTTGGTGTAACCCAAACACCGCACATCATCAAGCAAGGTGGTGGCTGCATCATGCTGTGGGGATGCTTCACTGCAGCAGGCCCTGGAAAGCTTGTGAAGGTTGAGGGTGAAACGAATGCAGCAAAATACAGGGAAACCCTGGAGGAAAACCTGATGCAGTCTGCAAGAGAACTGTGATGTGCGAGAAGATTTGTTTTCCGGCAAGACAATGACCCCAAGCATCAAGCCAAAGCCACACAGGAATGGCTCGAAAACAGCAAAGTTATTGTCCTGGAGTGGCCAAGTCAGAGTCCAGACCCCAATCCAATTATGAATTTGTGGCTGGACTTGAAAAGGGCTGTTCACTTACGATCCCCATGCAATCTGACAAAACTTGAGCAGTTTTCTAAAGAAGAATGGGGGGAAATTGCAGTGCTATCCAATTTTTGAATGGACATTGAACCCATTAACACTATTCCACTATTTAATATATATTATTTCTGTTTTTGCATGATTTTTAATTTAACTATTTAATATACATTTATATACTTAGAGTAATAGATTGATAGACTGATTGATTTATAATGTATTGCATTGTACGGCTTCCGCAAAGTTACTAAATTTCACCACATATGCCGCTGATATGCCTAACCATGGACTTTTTACCCTCCTCCCATCCAGTAGGCGCTACAGGAGCCTCTGCTCCCGCACCAGCAGGCACAGGAAGAGCTTCTTCCCTGAGGCTGTGACACTGCTGAACCTCACATCACAGCGCTAAGCAGTATTGCACCCATATTGTACTGTCTCAGTACTTTTATATTTGTGTGCTGTAGCACTTTTTTAAATTCGCAGTTATTTTGTAAATAACACTATTCTTTGCATTTCTGGTTAGATGCTAAATGCATTTCGTTGGCTTTGTATCTGTACTCGGCACAACGACAATAAAGTTGAACCTAATCTAAATATTAAACCCGACTCTGATTTATGAAGGCCAATGTGCCAGTGGGTTCTTTTTACAACCTGTGACGTCACTTTCAAACTGCAGAGGGTACTACCGATGTCGGTCTCACTGAAGTCCAGCTATCTGCTCCATCAAGCCCTTCGAACATCTACAGAGAGGGCAATCGGGAGGGAATGTGAGGGGCACGGAGCACTACAGCATGGAAACAAACCTTCCAGTGATGGGTGCTGACCTCGGGAATTCCCACCCTGAACTTATCCTCCTCCTTCCTCTCTGGTAGGAAGCTCCACTCCTCCCTGACTTCACTCTTCGTCTCCTCCTGTTGAACTTGTTTGAAGATTCTCTCTGGGAAGTTGCAGGCCAGCCGGGTGCCCCGTGGAAATGTCAGTTTCGCGGCATCGCTTTGCCGGTCATGCCAAAAGGTTTTGTTGCTGGCTCTTCGGGCTTCTGCGGGGCATCGGACAGCATCGGGCTCCACTGTTTTTAGAGCACCTGAATTGGTTAATGGGAGTCGTTAATCGTTTAGAGTTCCTTGTGTTTTCCCTCGGATGACTCGATCTTTATAATGTGGGCTCCTGGTGCCTCCTGCTTAAAGTTTATTTTGATGGGCTCGGGGTTTCCGTGTTACTAGTATTATATAAGTGGACGCCCGATTAGTGCTAACTGCGGGGTCCTAGTTTTGGGAACGTAACTCCCCGTGGTGTCGCTCGGCCGAATTCTTTTGGAATTTGTCATGAATAAACTTGCGTTGCCGTTTCTTTTTTTTAAACTTCCGAGTCTGTCTTTCCTCCGGACTTGGGTTCCGGTATTGCCGATAGCGCGCATCGGCACTCTGGGCCCCAGTCAAATCCGGCCGGGTGCCACCCGTCTCTTCGGCTACCCCAGGAGAGGAGTACGCTCTCAGTAACTGCCCCCCCCCACCACACGGGAGTCAGATCAGGCCGCTCGGCCCATCGCTGTGATACGGGATCACTGAAGGAGCACCCAATTACTTACACTCCCTTTGCCCTATCCCCCTACTCAGGAGGCGAAAGAAAGGTGGTTCGAGCCTTGCCGGTTTTCATTGATGCGCCGTGCATAGAAAGCAGACATTACGGACTCACGGCCAGCTGGCCAGGGCGACTACTCGGCCCTGGACTGCAAGGAGCCGCAGAGAGCTGCGGACGCGGCAGAACACACCGCGGACACCAGTCGGGTGAATGGAAATCATTGCCCACAGGGCGGCTGCGGGGGGGCCAAGTCATTGGCGGTACTTAAAGAAGGGGTTGGCATGCATTTGATTAGTCAGGGCATGGTTGAGAGTGTGCTGACCTTTTGCATCACAACCTGGTACTCCAGCTGCAGTGCTGTCGACAAAAATGCCTTGCAGAGGGTGGTTAGGGGAGCAGAGAAGGTTATTGGGGTCTCCCTACCTTCTGTCCAAGACCTCTTTCAGAGTTGATGCCTCCAGAAGACACGGTACATCATTAAAGACCCCTCACACCCTCTCCATGAACTGTTTGTTCTTCTGCCATCAGGCAAACGTTACAGGAGCATCAAAACTAAAACCACAAGGCTACTAAACAGCTTCCTCCCACAGGCGGTCAGACTGCTAAATAGCTGCTCCACCTGACTCTGCTTTGGACACTTTTAACTTGCACTGGACACTTATAACCGATTTTAACTGACATGCGGCTGTTGTGTTTTACTATTTATTGTTATGTTTATTATTTAGCGTTGCGTTTGTTATGTTATGATTGCACTGCTGCTGGAAAACACTGTCTCATTCTGCCCTGCAGAGCTGATGTATGGTTAGAATGACAATAAAGTTTTTTGAATCTTGAATCTTGAATTTGAAAGGTTGCTGGAAGAAGGCAGGAGAGCAGAGCTGAGGGGGAAAATGAATCAGCCGTTAAGGAACGGTGGAGCAGACTCGATGGGACGCATGGCCTAATCCTGCTCCTACAGTACTGTGCAAAAGTCTTTCCTTTTCAAATCTTATTATTATTATTATCCAAAATTAACACAAGTACATCGAAGTAGGCAATGCTTACAATGTCTCAAGAAAAAGAACATTGTTTTAGAGATTGCGAAAATTTTGGTGATTTAAAAAAAACCCTACTAAGCGAGAAAAGTAGGGGAAAAAAAAACCCCCATTAGGTGTTCAACCCCGGAGCCATGCGTCATACAGAAAGCTTCTGAAGATAAACATCAAACCGCCAGCAAGAAAAAGAAATGTGCCAAAAATTTACAATTAGATCGCGGAGGAAATCTATCAATTAACTCAAATGTTAGTAACGAGCAAATGAACCCCACCTTTCCTCAGACTCAAACATAGGTTCAAAGGTTCGACTTCTAGTTTTCTCCAAACTAAGACATAGCATCACTTGAGAGAAGCATTGTGACAAAGTGGGAGCTGATGTATTCTTCCACTTCAACAAAATGGCCCTCCAAGCTATCAGTGTAACAACTGCAATAACATTGTGCAAAGTCTTAAATAAAGGCATCCGTTAGTCTTGCGAGACCATGGATCTGCACCTGGAAAGTCTTCACTCTCCAGGGCGCAGGCCTGGGCAAGGTTGTATGGAAGACCAGCAGGTGCCCATGCTGCAAGTCTCCCCTCTCCATGCCATCGATGTTGTCCAAGGGAAGGGCATTAGGACCCATACAGCTTGGCACCGGTGTCGTCGCAGAGCAATGTGTGGTTAAGTGCCTTGCTCAAGGACACAACACGCTGCCTCGGCTGGGGCTCGAACTCACGACCTTCAGGTCGCTAGTTCAATGCCTTAACCACTTGACCACGTGGCCACGATAAAAGACATAACATATGGGACAAACCTGATTCTGACATGGGTCTCTGTTGTGGACTGAGAGTGGGAAGGGGGTGCAGGGAGAGGGGAATCATGGTTGGGGAAAAGGGGAAGGGAAAGGGGAGGGAGTGGGAAGCACCAGAGAGACATGCTGTAGGTGACCAATAAACCAGTTGTTCAGAATCGAATGACCCCCTTTGTCTGGTCTCTCAGGGCCAGGTGTGCCTGCAACCCCACCCTCCGCCCCGGCACTCCTTCTCTGCCACCTGTCCCACACCACTCCCGTGGGCGTTCCACTCCTTGGTATGCCCAGCACCCTTCGCTCCCACCAGATTTGCAAACACACTCTCCTGCTCCACGTTGTCAAACACAGTGCTGTGTCCAAAAGTCTGAAGCGCCCTGGCTATAAACGTAAATGTGTGTATGTGTGTGTGTATATCTACACACCTAAGACTTCTATACAGTACTGTACATCCTCAGGACAAAGCCTAGATTTTGCCTGGGGACTCTTGTCACTTAGGAAGAATTTAGGGAAGGATTTTCCCTGAACAATTGCCAGTGCGCCTGCCGTCCCTTCTCAACGGCAGTCAGGGTCAAGACTGATGGTGTCCGACCTGCTCTGCACGCCCGTGACTGGAGAACTTCAGGGCCCATCTCCTCGCGCGGAAAGATCTGCAAGACAGGAAATCTTTCCACTACCGCGCTGGGGTGAGGCAGCTCCGCCAGAAGTTGTTTTTTTTTCAATTAGCGGCAAGCTTCAAACTTTTATTGCCTTAATCAATAGAACGAGGTTTAATTAGGAGCAGAAATTTCCAGCGCTAATATTCGCCTCGCCTGGGTCTTCCGGCGAAGATGGACCATGCTTATTTAAAATTTAATTGGAAAGTAAATGCAATTTTAAAAGAGAGTGAAATTACAATTTATTTC
>NC_086128.1:63368812-63426312 GCF_963921235.1 Mobula hypostoma | reverse complement strand
TGACTTTGACTTTGATTGCTGGTGCCAGATGGGGTGGTCTGAGTATCTCAGGAACTGCTGGGATTTTCACATGCAGCCCTCTCCGGAGCAGGGGGTTCCCAACACGCCGAACTTTGAAGTGGACGGGCTACAGCAGCAGAAGACCTCGAACACACACTCAGTGGCCGCAGGTACACACAGGAGGTACCTAATAAAATGGCCACTGAGTGTGTGTTTAAATACGTAGTGGAAAAAGAGAGCCGACATAGTGAATTAGTGTTCATGGGTTGAATGTCCATTCAGAAATCAGATGGCAGAGGGGAAGAAGCTGTTCCTGAATCGTTGAGTGTGTGTCTTCAGGCTCCTGTACCTCCTCCCTGATGGCAGAGGGGAAGAAGCTGTTCCTGAATCGTTGAGTGTGTGTCTTCAGGCTCCTGTACCTCCTCCCTGATGGCAGAGGGGAAGAAGCTGTTCCTGAATCGTTGAGTGTGTGTCTTCAGACTCCTGTACCTCCTCCCTGATGGCAGAGGGGAAGAAGCTGTTCCTGAATCGTTGAGTGTGTGTCTTCAGGCTCCTGTACCTCTTCCCTGATGGCAGAGGACTTGTCCTGGGTGGTGGGGGCCCTCAATGACGGACGTCACCTTTCTGAGGCCGTCACCTTTTGAAGACGCCCTCGATGACGGGGGTGGGGTAGGGGTTAGAGCGTGTTTATCCCAGCTAGCAGTGTTGCAAAAACCGGACAATTTAAGCTGTGGAAAATGGACTACATACACCGTGAAGCACAGAGGCATCCAGCTGAAGCTCCAGTTCCTTAACACCTTCTCTGAGGAGCTGCGGCTCGATGCGCCTGGTGTGGCTGTAGGCCTTCCAGAACGCCCACGTCTCAAGCACAGGAGAACAGACTCTGTCTGCAGACACTGGGCACATGTAAGGCAGGGACTGCTGGGGTCTTGACTCGTCAGCGCATGAAGCGTGACCCAGAGAAGGCCACATCCCTTCGATGAATTAACGCCAGCAAATGCAGTGGGGTCCACATATGACCATAAGATACAGGAGTAGAAGTAGGCCATTCGGCCCATTGAGTCGGCTCCGCCATTCGATCATGGGCTGATCCAATTCTTCCAGTCATCCCCACTCCCCTGCTTTCACCCCGTACCCTTTGATGCCCTGGCTAATCAAGAACCTATCTATCTTTGCCTTAAAGACACCCAGTGACTTGGCCTCCAAAGCCGCTCCTGGCAACAGATTCCACAGATTTACCACCCTTTGACTAAAGTAATTTTTCCGCATCTCTGTTCTAAATGGACGTCTTTCAATCCTGAAAGTTGTGCCCTCTTGTCCTAAACTCCCCTACCATGGGAAATAACTTTGCCATATCTAATCTGTTCAGGCCTTTTAACATTTGGATTGTTTCTATGAGATTTCCCCTCATTCTCCTGAACTCCAGGGAATACAGCCCAAGAGCTGCCAGACGTTCCTCATACAGTAACCTTCTCATTCCTGGAATCATTCTTGTGAATCTTCTCTGAACCCTCTCGAATGTCAGTAACACACACAAAATACTGGTGGAACGCAGCAGGCCAGCCAGCATCCATAGGAAGAGGTACAGTCGACATTTCAGGCCGAGACCCTTCGTCAAAACTAACTGAAGGAAGAGTGAGTAAGAGATTTGAAAGTGGGAGGGGGAGATCCAAAATGATAGGAGAAGACAGGAGGGGGAGGGATAGAGCGAGGAGCTGGACAGGTGATTGGCAAAATGTCAGTATATCCTTTCTAAAATAAGGAGCCCAAAACTGCACACAATACTCGAAGTGTGGTCTCACAAATGCCTTATAAAGCCTCAACATCACACTCCTGCTCTTATATTCTATACCTCTAGAAATGAATGCCAGCATTACATTCACCTTCTTCACCACCGACTCAACCTGGAGGTTAACCTTTAGGGTATCTTGTACGAGGTCTCCCTTTGCATCCCTACATGTTGAATTCTCTGTCCATCTAAATAATGGTCTGCCCGTTTATTTCTTCCACCAAAGTGCATGACCATACACTTTCCAACATTGTATTTCATTTGCAGGAGAGACAATACTCTAAGCGTGGTCTAACCAGGGTTTTACAGAGCTGCAACATTACCTCATGGCTCTTGAACTCAGTCCCCTGAGTAATGAAAGCCAACACACCATAGGCCTGCATGGACTACCTTCTCAACTTCTGCGGCCACTCTGAGAGATCTGAGGACGTCAGACATCCCACCTCTCCTGGAAGTTCTGGGATTCTCCCGTAAATTGATGGTGCTACCTCCCTGAAATGAGTTTTTGCAGGGTGGGACATCTGGGTTGTGGACCCCAAGATCTTCCTGTTCCTTCACACTGATAACAATCCTGCCGTTTACCCTGTACTTTGGCCTCAAATTCGACCGTCCAAAGTGAATCACCTCACACCTTCCCGGTTGAATTTTGCAGACTGGGCCGCACCCTATTCCACCCCTGATCCAACTCTTCCCTAACCCCCTTCTACTCATCACCCTGTGTGTGTGAAAGGAGGGCAGAGGGGGAGAGGGGGAGAGGGGGAAAGCGGGGGAAAGAGACAGAGTGCGTGGTGAGGGACACAGTCAGTGACAGGGAGGCAGAGTGACAGAGGCAGAGAGAGGGAGGCAGAGAATCGGAGACTGAGAGACAGTGACAGAGAGAGAGAATGAGTAAAAGTGAGTGAGAGAGAGAAAGAGCGAGGGAGAGAATGAGAAAGAGAGACAGACAGAAGGACAAAGACAGAGATAGACAGAGAGACTGAGTTAGAGAGAGACAGACAGACAGAGTGAGTGAAAGAGAGAATGAGTGAAAGACAGATAGACAGAGAGTGTGAGAGAGGATGAGTGAGAGAGATAGACAGAGTGTGAAAGAGAGAATGAGTGAGAGACAGAGAGAGAGAGTGTGAAAGAGAGAATGAGTGAGAGACAGAGAGAGAGAGAGTGTGAAAGAGAGAATGAGTGAGAGACAGAGAGAGAGAGTGTGAAAGAGGGAATGAATGAGAGACAGAGAGAGAGAGTGTGAAAGAGGGAATGAATGAGAGACAGAGAGAGAGAGTGTGAAAGAGAGAATGAATGAGAGACAGAGAGAGAGAGTGTGAAAGAGAGAATGAGTGAGAGACAGAGAGAGAGACAGAAAGACAAGACAGACAGACAGACAGAGTGAGAGTGACAGAGGAGAGCAATAACTCCCTGCCCCCAGCACCTCTCGTCCAGCCTGCCAAACGAACGCTGAGGAGACCCATTCTGCCGAGGTTAGATCTGGCACCAGAGAAAACTAATTTGTTGGTAGAAGATGGTCTGAATTGGATTCACTGCGGTGAGACACACACACAGAAGCAGGCTCTTCATCAGACACACAAATTGAGCTGCTGATTCAAGATCAATGCGCTTTTAACAGGAAAACTTCACGACAAATCCCAGGGCTCCAGCACTCGAATGAAGCAGCTTGGGGAGAGGAGGGGGCGAGTGAATGTGAGAGGGCATCAGATAGAGAGAGAGGGGGAGGCAGCGAGCACGAACAGAGGAGGGAAGGAGGGAAAGTGAAAGAGCAAAAGGGAGGGGTGTGACAGTGAGGGGGGCAAGGGCAGATGGAAGTTATGGAGGGGGGGAAAGAGAGAGAGAGCAGGAGCAAGAGATGGAGTGAGGAAGAGGGAGAGAGGGAGGGGGCCATGCGGAAAGGGGGGCTGGGGGGAGAGAGAGGGAGAAAGAGAGGGAGAGATGGAGAGGATGAGAGAATGAGATGGAGAAAGGGAGAGGGGAAGAGCGTGAGAGAGAGAGGGAGAGAGGGGCAGAAGGGTGGAGAGAGGGGAAGACGATGGGAGAGAGAGAGGGAGTGAGTGTGAGATGAGAAAGGAAGAGAGGAGGAGAAGGAAGAAGTGAGAGAAGGTGGGAACAAGAGATGGAGGAAGGGAGGGGGAGAGAGACATTGAAAAATACGGAGAGAAGGAGAGGGGGGAGAGGAGAAGGGGAAGAGAGTGAAGAATGGACGGGAAAGGAGAGAATGAGATGGCAAAAGGAAGCGGATGAGAGGGAAAGGGAAATAGGGAGAGAGGGAGAGGGGGATAGAGGGGCAGGGAGGGGGAGAAGTGGAGAGAGTGAGAGAGAGAAAGGAGAGAGAGAGGGAGGTAAAGGGACACAGAGTGAGAGAGGGAGATAAAGAAAGAAAGAGAGAGAATGTGAGTGAGAGAGAGAGGGGGAGATGGGTTGGGAAATTGGGATCCCATTCAGCACTGGTATGATGAAGGGAGACAGAGAGTGGGGTTGGGACTGGGAATAGGGTTTGAATAGGGTTCTCTCTTCCCCCTTCTCCTCTCCCCCTCTCTCTCCTTCACTCTCTCTCTCCCTCGCCCTTTCTCCGTCTCTCGTTCCCACCTTCTCTCTCTCCCTTCCTCCGAGCAGCGGCCCCGGGAGACAGAGCAGGTGGGCGGGGAACTGCCCGGGACGGAACGGACTGACCGGACGGGCCGAACAGCCTGGCCCTGTTCGGGGGCTCGGCACAGTGCCGGCGAGTCCAGCTCGGAATCGCGAGGGTAGCACCCCAGCGGTGCCGGGCAGCCGAGCAGAACTGTGCGAGGGCTGGGACGTAATGCAGTGCGGAGGAGTTAAGAAACCGGGCAGCCGTGTGTCACGGAACGCTCCAGCGGGCAAGAGTACGGCACAGAGCCAGGTGGTAACACACAACACTGCAATCCCGCGGTACAGTTCAGAGCCACGGACAGCCGGTGCGCTGGCTGGCTCTGCCCTCTGAACAGCAAGAACAGGGTCAGTCCATCATTCCAGCCTTTCCCTGAACGCCTGGGCCTGCCTGAGCCATTGGCCCATCACAGCTGTGCAGAAAACCGGTGTCTTCCCGCGGGCCGAGTCATTGGGCATACTCGAGGCAGTGATAGATCAGTGTTCGGCCAGGGCGTGAACGGATAGCGGGGGAGAAGACAGGAGACTGCTCCGAGAGGGAAAACTAGGCCATTTGGCTCGATGGGCATGACTCTGCTCCTCTACCCTGTGCTGTTAATGCAAGAGGACACTGAAAGGGCATCACAGGCATCCCACAGGAACACAAGACTTATACATTACACAAGTATTGGGTGTCAAGGTTGGAGATAACATTTCTACCAAAGGAGGGTGTAAGGCTCTCCTTCCCTCCGCTAGCCTGCAGGTCACCCTCGGGCAAGGTGTAGCACCTGCTTAGCCCCCCCATCAGGGTCGGGTGAAACCATGGGAACAGGTGGTGGACGGTCGTACGAGCAGCCGGTGCAGATCACAAGTCCTGGTGATGCGACCACTGACGCCAGGCAGACAATCTCTGAAGAGTGTTGATAATGGCTGGGGGTATCACCCGTCTTGTAAAGTCACTGCCCAGAAGGAAACGATGGCAAACCACTTCTGGAGGAAAAATTTCCCAAGAACAATCATGGCCGTGGAAAGACCACGATCGCCCACGTCATACGACACGGCACATAATGATGATGTCATACGATACAGCATGTCATGATTAAATAAATACATAAATTGTTTTAAATTGTAATTTATAGTATATTTTTATAGATTGCACTGCGCTGCTGTCGCAAAACAACACACATCACGATATGCATTCAGTGGCCATTTTATTAACGACCCCCCTGTACCTAATCAAGTGGCCAGTGAGTGGACGTCCGTGGTCTTCTTCTGCTGTAGCCCATCCGCATCAAGGCTCGACGTGTTTTGCGTGTGCAGAGATGCTCTTCTGCGCACCACTGTGGTAATGCGTGGTTATTTGAATTACTTTCTCATTAACAGGGCGTTTCCACCCCCACCAGAACTCCTGCTCGCTGGATTTTTTTTTTTTGCTTTTCACACCACTCTCTGTAAACTCTAGAGACTGTCGTGCGCGAAAATCCCAGGAGATCAGCCACTTCCGAGATACTCAAACCACCCCGTCTGGCGCCAACAATCATTCCACAGTCAAAGTCACTCAGATCACATTTCTTCCCCCATTCTGATGTTTGGTCCGAACAACAACTGAGCCTCTTGACCGTGCCTGCATGCTTTTATGCGGTGAGTTGCTGCCGCATGATTGGCTGATTAGACATTTGCATCATCAAGCAGGTGAGCAGGTGCACCTGAGCTGCTGCCGCATGATTGGCTGATTAGATATTTGCATCATCAACCAGGTGTAGCCAGTAGAAAAGTCGCTGAGCGTGTGTCAGTAACATTAAACCCTGATTCTAGTTGTCATTCACAGGAGCATTACACGGGAGCTTTTGATACGGGACTCCTCGCTCTCTCAAGTCCAACCTAACATCCGACAAGTTCATCGGACCTGGCTGTCAGCACCACATTCTTGCCTGTTCTAATGATCTGACGGTTTGAAAGTCTGCCAGCCTCCGCTTTGAGCCAATTCGTCGACTCCGCGCCCGAGCTCTCTCTGGGGTAGCGAATTCCAGCAGTTCGCCACCGTCTGAGAGAGGGAAGCTCTCCCGATATAAAGATCGGAAGCCCTGGAAGCACACGGCAGGGCAGGCAGCATCCGCAGAGGGAGTTCCGGTTAACGCTTGGCATCACAGACCCTTTGAACGGAGGCTCATTAGCCTGATGCAATACTGCCCGACCTGTCGAGGGTTTCTAACAGCTATCTCTTCTTTTAATTTCAGATTTGGTGCAGGAACGTTTTCACTTTAATTTTAAAATTCCTCCTAATCTTAACTTTAAACAGTCAACATCAAATCCAGAGATAAGAGCATGAGATATAGGGGCAGAAACAGGCCATTCGGCCCATCGAGTCCGGTCTGCCATTTCATCATGGCTGATCCAATTTCCCTCTCAGCCCCAATCTCCTGGCTTCTCCCCGTGTCCCTTCATGCCCTGACCAATCAAGAATCTATCAACCCCTGCCTTAAATATACATAAAGACTTGCCCTGTACAGCTGTCTGTGGCAACGAATTCCACAGATTCACCACCATCTGGCTAAAGAAATTCCTCCTCATCTCTGTTCTAAAAGGGTGTCCCTCTATTCTAAGGCTGTGCCTTCTAATCCTAGACGCCCCCACTATAGGAAACATCCTCTCCACATCCACTCTATCTGTGCCCTCTGGTCCTAGACTCCTGACGATAGGAAACATCCTCTCCACATCCACTCTATCTGTGCCCTCTGGTCCTAGACTCCCCCACTATAGGAACCATCCTCTCCACATCCACTCTATCTGTGTCCTCTGGTCCTAGACTCCCCACTATAGGGAACATCCTCTCCACATCCACTCTATCTGTGTCCTTTGGTCCGAGACTCCCCCACTATAGGAAACCTCCTCTCCACATCCACTCTATCTGTGTCCTCTGGTCCTAGACTCCCCCACTATAGGAAACATCCTCTCCACGTCCACTCTATCTGTGTCCTCTGGTCCGAGCTCCGCCCACTACAGGAAACATCCTCTCCACATCCACTCTATCTGTGTCCTCTGGTCCTAGACTCCCCCACCATAGGAAACATCCTCTCCACATCCACTCTATCTGTGTCCTCTGGTCCTGGACTCCCCCACTATAGGAAACATCCTCTCCACATCCACTGTATCTGTGTCCTCTGGTCCTAGACTCCCCCACTATAGGAAACATCCTCTCCACATCCACTCTATCTGTGTCCTCTGGTCCTAGACTCCCCCACTATTGGAAACGTCCTCTCCACATCCACTCTATCTGTGTCCTCTGGTCCTAGACTCCCCCACCATGGGAAACATCCTCTCCACATCCACTCTATCTGTGTCCTCTGGTCCTAGACTCCCCCACTATGGGAAACATCCTCTCCACATCCACTCTATCTGTGTCCTCTGGTCCTAGACTCCCCCACTATAGGAAACATCCTCTCCACATCCACTCTATCTGTGTCCTCTGGTCCTAGACTCCCCCACTATAGGAAACATCCTCTCCACATCCACTCTATCTGTGTCCTCTGGTCCTAGCCTCCCCCACTATAGGAAACATCCTCTCCACATCCACTCTATCTGTGTCCTCTGGTCCTAGACTCCCCCACTATAGGAAACATCCTCTCCACATCCACTCTATCTATGCCCTCTGGTCCTAGACTCCTCCACTATAGGAAACATCCTCTCCACATCCACTCTATCTGTGTCCTCTGGTCCTAGACTCCCCCCCACTGTAGGGAAACATCCTCTCCACATCCACTCTATCTGTGCCCTCTGGTCCTAGACTCCCCCACCATGGGAAACACCCTCTCCACATCCACTCTATCTGTGTCCTCTGGTCCTAGACTCCCCCACTATAGGAACCATCCTCCCCACATCCACTCTATCTGTGCCCTCTGGTCCTAGACTCCCCCCCCGTAGGGAAACATCCTCTCCACATCCACTCTATCTGTGCCCTCTGGTCCTAGACTCCCCCACCATGGGAAACACCCTCTCCACATCCACTCTATCTGTGTCCTCTGGTCCTAGACTCCCCCACTATAGGAACCATCCTCCCCACATCCACTCTATCTGTGTCCTCTGGTCCTGGACTCCCCCATGATAGGAAACATCCTCTCCACATCCAGTCGATCTGTGCCCTCTGGTCCTAGACTCCCCCACTATAGGAAACATCCTCTCCACATCCACTCTATCTGTGTCCTCTGGTCCTAGACTCCCCCCCGCTGTAGGGAAACTTCATCTCCACATCCACTCTATCTATGCCCTCTGGTCCTAGACTCCTCCACTATAGGAAACATCCTCTCCACATCCACTCTATCTGTGTCCTCTGGTCCTAGACTCCCCCACTATAGGAACCATCCTCCCCACATCCACTCTATCTGTGTCCTCTGGTCCTGGACTCCCCCACAATAGGAAACATCCTCTCCACATCCACTCTATCGGTGTCCTCTGGTCCTAGACTCCCTCACTATAGGAAACATTCTCTCCACATCCACTCTATCTGTGTCCTCTGGTCCTAGACTCCCCCCCCCTGCAGGGAAACATCCTCTCCACATCCACTCTATCTGTGTCCTCTGGTTCTAGACTCCCCCACTATAGGAAACATCCTCTCCACATCGACTCTATCTGTGCCCTCTGGTCCTAGACTCCCTCACTATAGGAAGCATCCTCTCCACATCCACTCCATCTGTGTTCTCTGGTCCCAGATTCCCCCACTATAGGAAACATCCTCTCCACATCCACTCTGTCTGTGCCCTCTGGTCCTAGACTCCCCGACTACAGGAAACATCCTCTCCACATCCACTCTGTCTGTGCCCTCTGGTCCTAGACTCCCCCACCATGGGAAACATCCTCTCCACATCCACTCTATCTGTGTCCTCTGGTCCTAGACTCCCCCACTATGGGAAACATCCTCTCCACATCCACTCTATCTGTGCCCTCTGGTCCTAGTCTCCCCCACCATAGGAAACATCCTCTCCACATCCACTCTATCTGTGTACTCTGGTCCTAGACTCCCCCACCATAGGAAACATCCTCTCCACATCCACTGTATCTGTGTCCTCTGGTCCTAGACTCCCGCACTATAGTAAACATCCTCTCCACATCCGCTCTATCTGTGTCCTCTGGTCCTAGACTTCCCCACTGTAGGGAAACATCCTCTCCACATCCACTCTATCTGTGCCCTCTGGTCCTAGACTCCCCCACCATGGGAAACATCCTCTCCACATCCACTCTATCTGTGCCCTCTGCTCCTAGACTCGCCCCCTGTAGGGAAACATCCTCTCCACATCCACTCTATCTGTGCCCTCTGGTCCTAGACTCCCCCACTATAGGAAACATCCTCTCCACATCCACTCTATCTGTGCCCTCTGGTCCTAGACTCCCCCACTGTAGGGAAACATCCTCTCCACATCCATTCTATCTGTGCCCTCTGGTCCCAGACTCCCCCACCATGGGAAACATCCTCTCCACATCCACTCTATCTGTGCCCTCTGGTCCTAGACACCCCGCCTGTAGGGAAACATCCTCTCCACATCCACTCTATCTATGCCCTCTGGTCCTAGACTCCTCCACTATAGGAAACATCCTCTACACATCCACTCTATCTGTGCCCTCTGGTCCTAGACTCCCCCACCAAGGGAAACATCCTCTCCATATCCACTCTATCTGTGTCCTCTGGTCCTAGACTCCCCAACTATAGGAAACATCCTCTCCACATCCACTCCATCTGTGCCCTCTGGTCCTAGACTCCCTCACTATAGGAAACATCCTCTCCACATCCACTCCATCTGTGTCCTATGGTCCTAGACTCCCCCACTATAGGAAACATCCTCTCCACATCCACTCTGTCTGTGCCCTCTGGTCCTAGACTCCCCCACTACAGGAAACATCCTCTCCACATCCACTCTGTCTGTGCCCTCTGGTCCTAGACTCCCCCACCATGGGAAACATCCTCTCCACATCCACTCTATCTGTGTCCTCTGGTCCTAGACTCGCCCACTATGGGAAACATCATCTCCACATCCACTCTATCTGTGCCCTCTGGTCGTAGACTCCCCCACCATAGGAAACATCCTCTCCACATCCACTCTATCTGTGTCCTCTGGTCCTAGACTCCCCCACCATAGGAAACATCCTCTCCACATCAACCGTGTCTGTGTCCTCTGGTCCTAGACTCCCCCACTATAGTAAACATCCTCTCCACATCCACTCTATCTGTGCCCTCTGGTCCTAGACTCCCCCACCATGGGAAACATCCTCTCCACATCCAGTCTATCTGTGTCCTCTGGTCCTAGACACCCCCACTATAGGAACCATTCTCCCCACATCCACTCTATCTGTGTCCTCTGGTCCTGGACTCCGCCATGATAGGAAACATCCTCTCCACATCCACTCTATCTGTGCCCTCTGGTCCTAGACTCCCCCACTATAGGAAACATCCTCTCCACATCCACTCTATCTGTGTCCTCTGGTCCTAGACTCCCCCCCTATAGGGAAACATCCTCTCCACATCCACTCTGTCTGTGCCCTCTGGTCCCAGACTCCCCCACCATGGGAAACATCCTCTCCACATCCACTCTATCTGTGCCCTCTGGTCCTAGACTCCTCCACTATAGGAAACATCCTCTCCACATCCACTCTATCTGTGTCCTCTGGTCCTAGACTTCCCCACTGTAGGGAAACATCCTCTCCACATCCACTCTATCTGTGCCTTCTGGTCCTAGACTCCCCCACTGTAGGGAAACATCCACTCCACATCCACTCTATCTGTGCTCTCTGGTCCTAGACTCCCCCACTATAGGAAACATCCTCTCCACATCCACTCTATCTGTGAAGTCTGGCCCTAGACTCCCTCACTATAGGAAACATCCTCTCCACATCCACTCCATCTGTGTCCTCTGGTCCTAGAATCGCCCGCTACAGGAAACATCCTCTCCACATCGACTCTGATGTGCCCTCTGGTCCTAGACTCCCCCACCATGGGAAACATCCTCTCCACATCCACTCTATCTGTGTCCTCTGGTCCTAGACTCCCCCACTATGGGAAGCATCCTCTCCTCATCCACTCTATCTGTGCCCTCTGGTCCGAGACTCCCCTACCATAGGAAACATCCTCTCCACATCCACTCTATCTGTGTCCTCTGGTCCTAGACTCCCCCCCTGTAGGGAAACATCCTCTCCACATCCACTCGATCTGTGCCCTCTGGTCCTAGACTCCCCTACCATGGGAAACACCCACTCGACATCCACTCTATCTGTGTCCTCTGGTCCTAGACTCCCCCACTATAGGAACCATCCTCCCCACATCCACTCTATCTGTGTCCTCTGGTCTTGGACTCCCCCATGATAGGAAACATCCTCTCCACATCCACTCCATCTGTGTCCTCTGGTCCTAGACTCGCCCACTACAGGAAACTTCCTCTCCACATCGACTCTGATGTGCCCTCTGGTCCTAGACAACCCCACCATGGGAAACATCCTCTCCACATCCACTCTATCTGTGTCCTCTGGTCCTAGACTCCCCCACTATGGGAAGCATCCTCTCCTCATCCACTCTATCTGTGCCCTCTGGTCCTAGACTCCCCCACCATGGGAAACACCCACTTGACATCCACTCTATCTGTGTCCTCTGGTCCTAGACTCCCCAACTATAGGAACCATCCTCCCCACATCCACTCTATCTGTGTCCTCTGGTCCTGGACTCCCCCATGATAGGAAACATCCGCTCCACATCCACTCGATCTGTGCCCTCTGGTCCTAGACTCCCCCACTATAGGAAACATCCTCTCCACATCCACTCTATCTGTGTCCTCTGGTCCTAGACTGCCCCCCTGTAGGGAAACTTCCTCTCCACATCCATTCTATCTGTGCCCTCTGGTCCCAGACTCCCCCACCATGGGAAACATCCTCTCCACATCCACTCTATCAGTGCCCTCTGGTCCTAGACTGCCCCACCATGGGAAACATCCTCTCCACATCCACTCTATATGTGTCCTCTGGTCCTAGACTCCCCCACTATAGGAACCATCCTCCCCACATCCACTCTATCTGTGTCCTCTGGTCCTGGACTCCACCACGATAGGAAACATCCTCTCCACATCCACTCTATCGGTGTCCTCTGGTCCTAGACTCCCTCACTATAGGAAACATCCTCTCCACATGCACTCTATCTGTGCCCTCTGGTCCTAGACTCCCTCAGTATAGGAAGCATCCTCTCCACATCCACTCCATCTGTGTCCTCTGGTTCAAGACTCCCCCACTATAGGAAACATCCTCTCCACATCCACTCTATCTGTGCCCTCTGGTCCTAGACTCCCCCACTATAGAAAACATCCTCTCCACATCCACTCTATCTGTGTCCTCTGGTCCTAGACTCCCCCACTATAGGAAACATCCTCTACACATCCACTCTATCTGTGCCCTCTGGTCCTAGACTCCCTCTCTATAGGAAGCATCCTCTCCACATCCACTCTATCTGTGTCCTCTGGTCCTAGACTCCCCCACTATGGGCATCCTCTCCCATCCACTCTATCTGTGCCCTCTGGTCCAGACTCCCCTACCATAGGAAACATCCTCTCCACATCCACTCTATCTGTGTCCTCTGGTCCTAGACTCGCCCACTGTAGGGAAACATCCTCTCCACATCCACTCTATCTGTGCCCTCTGGTCCTAGACTCCCCCACCATAGGAAACATCCTCTCCACATCCACTCTATCTGTGTCCTCTGGTCCTAGACTCCCCCACTATAGGAACCATCCTCCCCACATCCACTCTATCTGTGTCCTCTGGTCCTGGACTCCCCCATGATAGGAAACATCCTCTCCACATCCACATCTGTGTCCTCTGGTCCTAGACTCGCCCCACATCCACATCGACTCTGATGTGCCCTCTGGTCCTAGACAACCCCACCATGGGAAACATCCTCTCCACATCCACTCTATCTGTGTCCTCTGGTCCTAGACTCCCCCACTATAGGAAACATCCTCTCCACATCCACTCTATCTGTGCCCTCTGGTCCTAGAATCCCCCACCATGGGAAACATCCTCTCCACATCCACTCTATCTGTGTCCTCTGGTCCTAGACTCCCCCACTATAGGAACCATCCTCCCCACATCCACTCTATCTGTGTCCTCTGGTCCTGGACTCCCCCATGATAGGAAACATCCTCTCCACATCCACTCTATCTGTGCCCTCTGGTCCTAGACTCCCCCACTATAGGAAACATCCTCTCCACATCCACTCTATCTGTGTCCTCTGGTCCTAGACTGCCCCCCTATAGGGAAACATCCTCTCCACATCCACTCTATCTGTGCCCTCTGGTCCCAGACTCCCCCACCATGGGAAACATCCTCTCCACATCCACTCTATCTGTGCCCTCTGGTCCTAGACTCCCCACTATAGGAAACATCCTCTCCACATCCACTCTATCTGTGTCCTCTGGTCCTAGACTCCCCCACTATAGGGAAACATCCTCTCCACATCCACTCTATCTGTGTCCTCTGGTCCTAGACTCCCCCACGATAGGAAACATCCTCTCCACATCCACTCTATCTGTGTCCTCTGGTCCTAGACTCCCCCACTATAGGAAACATCCTCTCCACATCCACTCTATCTGTGCCCTCTGGTCCTAGACTCCCTCACTATAGGAAAGCATCCTCTCCACATCCACTCCATCTGTGTCCTCTGGTTCAAGACTCCCCCGCTATAGGAAACATCCTCTCCACATCCACTCTGTCTGTGCCCTCTGGTCCTAGACTCCCCTACCATGGGAAACATCCTCTCCACATCCACTCTATCTGTGTCCTCTGGTCCTAGACTCCCCCACTATGGGAAACATCCTCTCCACATCCACTCTATCTGTGCGCTCTGGTCCTGGACTCCCCCACCATGGGAAACATCCTCTCCACATCCACTCTATCTGTGCCCTCTGGTCCCAGACTCCTCCCCGGTAGGGAAACATGCTCTCCACATCCACTCTATCTGTGCCCTCTGGTCCTAGACTCCCCCACTACAGGAAACATCCTCTCCACATCCACTCTATCTGTGTCCTCTGGTCCTAGACTCCCCCCCTGTAGGGAAACATCCTCTCCACATCCACTCTATCTGTGTCCTCTGGTCCTAGACTCCCCCACTATAGGAAACATCCTCTCCACGTCCACTCTATCTGTGTCCTCTGGTCCGAGCTCCGCCCACTACAGGAAACATCCTCTCCACATCCACTCTATCTGTGTCCTCTGGTCCTAGACTCCCCCACCATAGGAAACATCCTCTCCACATCCACTCTATCTGTGTCCTCTGGTCCTGGACTCCCCCACTATAGGAAACATCCTCTCCACATCCACTGTATCTGTGTCCTCTGGTCCTAGACTCCCCCACTATAGGAAACATCCTCTCCACATCCACTCTATCTGTGTCCTCTGGTCCTAGACTCCCCCACTATTGGAAACGTCCTCTCCACATCCACTCTATCTGTGTCCTCTGGTCCTAGACTCCCCCACCATGGGAAACATCCTCTCCACATCCACTCTATCTGTGTCCTCTGGTCCTAGACTCCCCCACTATGGGAAACATCCTCTCCACATCCACTCTATCTGTGTCCTCTGGTCCTAGACTCCCCCACTATAGGAAACATCCTCTCCACATCCACTCTATCTGTGTCCTCTGGTCCTAGACTCCCCCACTATAGGAAACATCCTCTCCACATCCACTCTATCTGTGTCCTCTGGTCCTAGCCTCCCCCACTATAGGAAACATCCTCTCCACATCCACTCTATCTGTGTCCTCTGGT
This sequence comes from Mobula hypostoma, assembly GCF_963921235.1. Lineage (NCBI taxonomy): Eukaryota > Metazoa > Chordata > Chondrichthyes > Myliobatiformes > Myliobatidae > Mobula > Mobula hypostoma. The sequence continues at coordinate 63,411,123 of NC_086128.1, read as the reverse complement.
CCTAGACTCCCCCACTATAGGAAACATCCTCTCCACATCCACTCTATCTATGCCCTCTGGTCCTAGACTCCTCCACTATAGGAAACATCCTCTCCACATCCACTCTATCTGTGTCCTCTGGTCCTAGACTCCCCCCCACTGTAGGGAAACATCCTCTCCACATCCACTCTATCTGTGCCCTCTGGTCCTAGACTCCCCCACCATGGGAAACACCCTCTCCACATCCACTCTATCTGTGTCCTCTGGTCCTAGACTCCCCCACTATAGGAACCATCCTCCCCACATCCACTCTATCTGTGCCTCTGGTCCTAGACTCCCCCCCCGTAGGGAAACATCCTCTCCACATCCACTCTATCTGTGCCCTCTGGTCCTAGACTCCCCCACCATGGGAAACACCCTCTCCACATCCACTCTATCTGTGTCCTCTGGTCCTAGACTCCCCCACTATAGGAACCATCCTCCCCACATCCACTCTATCTGTGTCCTCTGGTCCTGGACTCCCCCATGATAGGAAACATCCGCTCCACATCCACTCGATCTGTGCCCTCTGGTCCTAGACTCCCCCACTATAGGAAACATCCTCTCCACATCCACTCTATCTGTGTCCTCTGGTCCTAGACTCCCCCCCCCCGTAGGGAATCTTCCTCTCCACATCCATTCTATCTGTGCCCTCTGGTCCCAGACTCCCCCACCATGGGAAACATCCTCTCCACATCCACTCTATCTGTGCCCTCTGGTCGTAGACTCCTACACTATAGGAAACATCCTCTCCACATCCACTCTATCTGTGTCCTCTGGTTCTAGACTCCCCCACTATAGGAACCATCCTCCCCACATCCACTCTATCTGTGTCCTCTGGTCCTGGACTCCCCCACAATAGGAAACATCCTCTCCACATCCACTCTATCGGTGTCCTCTGGTCCTAGACTCCCTCACTATAGGAAACATCCTCTCCACATTCACTCTATCTGTGTCCTCTGGTCCCAGACTCCCCCACCATGGGAAACATCCTCTCCACATCCACTCTATCAGTGCCCTCTGGTCCTAGACTCCCCCACCATGGGAAACATCCTCTCCACATCCACTCTATCTGTGCCCTCTGGTCCTAGACTCGCCCCCTGTAGGGAAACATCCTCTCCACATCCACTCTATCTGTGCCCTCTGGTCCTAGACTCCCCCACTATAGAAAACATCCTCTCCACATCCACTCTATCTGTGTCCTCTGGTCCTAGACTCCCCCACTATAGGAAACATCCTCTACACATCCACTCTATCTGTGCCCTCTGGTCCTAGACTCCCTCTCTATAGGAAGCATCCTCTCCACATCCACTCCATCTGTGTTCTCTGGTCCCAGATTCCCCCACTATAGGAAACATCCTCTCCACATCCACTCTATCTGTGTCCTCTGGTCCTAGACTCGCCCACTATGGGAAACATCGTCTCCACATCCACTCTATCTGTGCCCTCTGGTCGTAGACTCCCCCACCATAGGAAACATCCTCTCCACATCCACTCTATCTGTGTCCTCTGGTCCTAGACTCCCCCACCATAGGAAACATCCTCTCCACATCAACCGTGTCTGTGTCCTCTGGTCCTAGACTCCCCCACTATAGTAAACATCCTCTCCACATCCACTCTATCTGTGCCCTCTGGTCCTAGACTCCCCCACCATGGGAAACATCCTCTCCACATCCAGTCTATCTGTGTCCTCTGGTCCTAGACACCCCCACTATAGGAACCATTCTCCCCACATCCACTCTATCTGTGTCCTCTGGTCCTGGACTCCGCCATGATAGGAAACATCCTCTCCACATCCACTCTATCTGTGCCCTCTGGTCCTAGAGTCCCCCACCATGGGAAACATCCTCTCCACATCCACTCTATCTGTGTCCTCTGGTCCTAGACTCCCCCCCTATAGGGAAACATCCTCTCCACATCCACTCTGTCTGTGCCCTCTGGTCCCAGACTCCCCCACCATGGGAAACATCCTCTCCACATCCACTCTATCTGTGCCCTCTGGTCCTAGACTCCTCCACTATAGGAAACATCCTCTCCACATCCACTCTATCTGTGTCCTCTGGTCCTAGACTTCCCCACTGTAGGGAAACATCCTCTCCACATCCACTCTATCTGTGCCCTCTGGTCCTAGACTCCCCCACTGTAGGGAAACATCCACTCCACATCCACTCTATCTGTGCTCTCTGGTCCTAGACTCCCCCACTATAGGAAACATCCTCTCCACATCCACTCTATCTGTGAACTCTGGCCCTAGACTCCCTCACTATAGGAAACATCCTCTCCACATCCACTCCATCTGTGTCCTCTGGTCCTAGACTCGCCCGCTACAGGAAACATCCTCTCCACATCGACTCTATCGATGTGCCCTCTGGTCCTAGACTCCCCCACCATGGGAAACATCCTCTCCACATCCACTCTATCTGTGTCCTCTGGTCCTAGACTCCCCCACTATGGGAAGCATCCTCTCCTCATCCACTCTATCTGTGCCCTCTGGTCCAGACTCCCCTACCATAGGAAACATCCTCTCCACATCCACTCTATCTGTGTCCTCTGGTCCTAGACTCCCCCCCTGTAGGGAAACATCCTCTCCACATCCACTCGATCTGTGCCCTCTGGTCCTAGACTCCCCTACCATGGGAAACACCCACTCGACATCCACTCTATCTGTGTCCTCTGGTCCTAGACTCCCCCACTATAGGAACCATCCTCCCCACATCCACTCTATCTGTGTCCTCTGGTCCTGGACTCCCCCATGATAGGAAACATCCTCTCCACATCCACTCTATCTGTGTCCTCTGGTCCTAGACTCCCCCACTATGGGAAACATCCTCTCCACATCCACTCTATCTGTGCGCTCTGGTCCTGGACTCCCCCACCATGGGAAACATCCTCTCCACATCCACTCTATCTGTGTCCTCTGGTCCTAGACTCCCCCACTATGGGAAGCATCCTCTCCTCATCCACTCTATCTGTGCCCTCTGGTCCTAGACTCCCCCACCATAGGAAACATCCTCTCCACATCCACTCTATCTGTGTCCTCTGGTCCTAGACTCCCCCCCTGTAGGGAAACATCCTCTCCACATCCACTCGATCTGTGCCCTCTGGTCCTAGACTCCCCTACCATGGGAAACACCCACTCGACATCCACTCTATCTGTGTCCTCTGGTCCTAGACTCCCCCACTATAGGAACCATCCTCCCCACATCCACTCTATCTGTGTCCTCTGGTCCTGGACTCCCCCATGATAGGAAACATCCTCTCCACATCCACTCCATCTGTGTCCTCTGGTCCTAGACTCGCCCACTACAGGAAACTTCCTCTCCACATCGACTCTGATGTGCCCTCTGGTCCTAGACAACCCCACCATGGGAAACATCCTCTCCACATCCACTCTATCTGTGTCCTCTGGTCCTAGACTCCCCCACTATGGGAAGCATCCTCTCCTCATCCACTCTATCTGTGCCCTCTGGTCCTAGACTCCCCCACCATGGGAAACACCCACTTGACATCCACTCTATCTGTGTCCTCTGGTCCTAGACTCCCCAACTATAGGAACCATCCTCCCCACATCCACTCTATCTGTGTCCTCTGGTCCTGGACTCCCCCATGATAGGAAACATCCGCTCCACATCCACTCGATCTGTGCCCTCTGGTCCTAGACTCCCCCACTATAGGAAACATCCTCTCCACATCCACTCTATCTGTGTCCTCTGGTCCTAGACTGCCCCCCCTGTAGGGAAACTTCCTCTCCACATCCATTCTATCTGTGCCCTCTGGTCCCAGACTCCCCCACCATGGGAAACATCCTCTCCACATCCACTCTATCAGTGCCCTCTGGTCCTAGACTGCCCCACCATGGGAAACATCCTCTCCACATCCACTCTATATGTGTCCTCTGGTCCTAGACTCCCCCACTATAGGAACCATCCTCCCCACATCCACTCTATCTGTGTCCTCTGGTCCTGGACTCCACCACGATAGGAAACATCCTCTCCACATCCACTCTATCGGTGTCCTCTGGTCCTAGACTCCCTCACTATAGGAAACATCCTCTCCACATGCACTCTATCTGTGCCCTCTGGTCCTAGACTCCCTCAGTATAGGAAGCATCCTCTCCACATCCACTCCATCTGTGTCCTCTGGTTCAAGGCTCCCCCACTATAGGAAACATCCTCTCCACATCCACTCTGTCTGTGCCCTCTGGTCCTAGACTCCCCTACCATGGGAAACATCCTCTCCACATCCACTCTATCTGTGTCCTCTGGTCCTAGACTCCCCCACTATGGGAAACATCCTCTCCACATCCACTCTATCTGTGCGCTCTGGTCCTGAACTCCCCCACCATGGGAAACATCCTCTCCACATCCACTCTATCTGTGCCCTCTGGTCCCAGACTCCCCCCCGGTAGGGAAACATGCTCTCCACATCCACTCTATCTGTGCCCTCTGGTCCTAGACTCCCCCACTACAGGAAACATCCTCTCCACATCCACTCTATGTGTGTCCTCTGGTCCTAGACTCCCCCCCTGTAGGGAAACATCCTCTCCACATCCACTCTATCTGTGCCCTCTGGTCCTAGACTCCCCGACCATGGGAGACACCCTCTCCACATCCACTCTATCTGTGTCCTCTGGTCCTAGACTCCCCCACTATAGGAACCATCCTCCCCACATCCACTCTATCTGTGTCCTCTGGTCCTGGACTCCCCCATGATAGGAAACATCCTCTCCACATCCACTCGATCTGTGCCCTCTGGTCCTAGACTCCCCCACTATAGGAAACATCCTCTCCACATCCACTCTATCTGTGTCCTCTGGTCCTAGACTCCCCCCCCCCGGTAGGGAATCTTCCTCTCCACATCCATTCTATCTGTGCCCTCTGGTCCCAGACTCCCCCACCATGGGAAACATCCTCTCCACATCCACTCTATCTGTGCCCTCTGGTCCTAGACTCCTCCACTATAGGAAACATCCTCTCCACATCCACTCTATCTGTGTCCTCTGGTTCTAGACTCCCCCACTATAGGAACCATCCTCCCCACATCCACTCTATCTGTGTCCACTGGTCCTGGACTCCCCCACAATAGGAAACATCCTCTCCACATCCACTCTATCGGTGTCCTCTGGTCCTAGACTCCATCACTATAGGAAACATCCTCTCCACATCCACTCTATCTGTGTCCTCTGGTCCTAGACTCCCCCACTATAGGAAACATCCTCTCCACATCCACTCTATCTGTGCCCTCTGGTCCTAGACTCCCTCACTATAGGAAGCATCCTCTCCACATCCACTCCATCCGTGTTCTCTGGTCCCAGATTCCCCCACTATAGGAAACATCCTCTCCACATCCACTCTGTCTGTGCCCTTTGGTCCTAGACTCCCCCACTACAGGAAACATCCTCTCCACATCCACTCTGTCTGTGCCCTCTGGTCCTAGACTCCCCCACCATGGGAAACATCCTCTCCACATCCACTCTATCTGTGCCCTCTGGTCCTAGTCTCCCCCACCATAGGAAACATCCTGTCCACATCCACTCTATCTGTGTCCTCTGGTCCTAGACTCCCCCACCATAGGAAACATCCTCTCCACATCCACTGTATCTGTGTCCTCTGGTCCTAGACTCCCCCACTATAGTAAACATCCTCTCCACATCCACTCTATCTGTGCCCTCTGGTCCTAGACTCCCCCACTATAGTAAACAGCCTCTCCACACCCACTATATCTGTGTCCTCTGGTCCTGGACTCCCCCACTATAGGAAACATCCTCTCCATATCCACTCTATCTGTGTCCTCTGGTCCTAGACTTCCCCAGTGTAGGGAAACATCCTCTCCACATCCACTCTATCTGTGCCCTCTGGTCCTAGACTCCCCCACCATGGGAAACATCCTCTCCACATCCACTCTATCTGTGCCCTCTGGTCCTAGACTCGCCCCCTGTAGGGAAACATCCTCTCCACATCCACTCTATCTGTGCCCTCTGGTCCAAGACTCCCCCACTATAGGAAACATCCTCTCCACATCCACTGTATCTGTGTCCTCTGGTCCTAGACTCCCCCCCCTGTAGGGAAATATCCTCTCCACATCCACTCTATCTGTGTCCTCTGGTCCTAGACTCCCCCACTATAGGAACCATCCTCCCCACATCCACTCTGTCTGTGTCCTCTGGTCCTAGACTCCACCCACTATAAGAAACATCCTCTCCACATTCACTCTATCTGTGTCCTCTGGTCCTAGACTCCCCTACTATAGTAAACATCCTCTCCACATCCACTCTATCTGTGCCCTCTGGTCCTAGACTCCCCCACCATGGGAAACATCCTCTCCACATCCACTCTATCTGTGCCCTCTGGTCCTAGACTCGCCCCCTGTAGGGAAACATCCTCTCCACATCCACTCTATCTGTGCCCTCTGGTCCTAGACTCCCCCACTATAGAAAACATCCTCTCCACATCCACTCTATCTGTGTCCTCTGGTCCTAGACTCCCCCACTATAGGAAACATCCTCTACACATCCACTCTATCTGTGCCCTCTGGTCCTAGACTCCCTCTCTATAGGAAGCATCCTCTCCACATCCACTCCATCTGTGTTCTCTGGTCCCAGATTCCCCCACTATAGGAAACATCCTCTCCACATCCACTCTGTCTGTGCCCTTTGGTCCTAGACTCCCCCACTACAGGAAACATCCTCTCCACATCCACTCTGTCTGTGCCCTCTGGTCCTAGACTCCCCCACCATGGGAAACATCCTCTCCACATCCACTTTATCTGTGTCTTCTGGTCCTAGACTCCCCCACTATGGGAAACATCCTCTCCACATCCACTCTATCTGTGCCCTCTGGTCCTAGTCTCCCCCACCATAGGAAACATCTTCTCCACATCCACTCTATCTGTGTCCTCTGGTCCTAGACTCCCCCACCATAGGAAACATCCTCTCCACATCCACTGTATCTGTGTCCTCTGGTCCTGGACTCCCCCACTATAGGAAACATCCTCTCCACATCCACTCTACCTGTGTCCTCTGGTCCTAGACTTCCCCAGTGTAGGGAAACATCCTCTCCACATCCACTCTATCTGTGCCCTCTGGTCCTAGACTCCCCCACCATGGGAAACATCCTCTCCACATCCACTCTATCTGTGCCCTCTGGTCGTAGACTCGCCCCCTGTAGGGAAATATCCTCTCCACATCTACTCTATCTGTGCCCTCTGGTCCTAGACTCCCCCACTATAGGAAACATCCTCTCTTCATCCACTGTATCTGTGTCCTCTGGTCCTAGACTTCCCCACTGTAGGGAAACATCCTCTCCACATCCACTCTATCTGTGCCCTCTGGTCCTAGACTCCCCCACTGTAGGGAAACATCCACTCCACATCCACTCTATCTGTGCTCTCTGGTCCTAGACTCCCCCACTATAGGAAACATCCTCTCCACATCCACTCTATCTGTGAACTCTGGCCCTAGACTCCCTCACTATAGGAAACATCCTCTCCACATCCACTCCATCTGTGTCCTCTGGTCCTAGACTCGCCCGCTACAGGAAACATCCTCTCCACATCGACTCTGATGTGCCCTCTGGTCCTAGACTCCCCCACCATGGGAAACATCCTCTCCACATCCACTCTATCTGTGTCCTCTGGTCCTAGACTCCCCCACTATGGGAAGCATCCTCTCCTCATCCACTCTATCTGTGCCCTCTGGTCCGAGACTCCCCTACCATAGGAAACATCCTCTCCACATCCACTCTATCTGTGTCCTCTGGTCCTAGACTCCCCCCCTGTAGGGAAACATCCTCTCCACATCCACTCGATCTGTGCCCTCTGGTCCTAGACTCCCCTACCATGGGAAACACCCACTCGACATCCACTCTATCTGTGTCCTCTGGTCCTAGACTCCCCCACTATAGGAACCATCCTCCCCACATCCACTCTATCTGTGTCCTCTGGTCCTGGACTCCCCCATGATAGGAAACATCCTCTCCACATCCACTCCATCTGTGTCCTCTGGTCCTAGACTCGCCCACTACAGGAAACATCCTCTCCACATCGACTCTGATGTGCCCTCTGGTCCTAGACTCCCCCACCATGGGAAACATCCTCTCCACATCCACTCTATCTGTGTCCTCTGGTCCTAGACTCCCCCACTATGGGAAGCATCCTCTCCTCATCCACTCTATCTGTGCCCTCTGGTCCTAGACTCCCCCACTATAGGAAACATCCTCCCCACATCCACTCTATCTGTGTCCTCTGGTCCTAGACTCCCCCCCTGTAGGGAAACATCCTCTCCACATCCACTCTATCTGTGCCCTCTGGTCCTAGACTCCCCCACCATGGGAAACACCCACTCGACATCCACTCTATCTGTGTCCTCTGGTCCTAGACTCCCCAACTATAGGAACCATCCTCCCCACATCCACTCTATCTGTGTCCTCTGGTCCTGGACTCCCCCATGATAGGAAACATCCGCTCCACATCCACTCGATCTGTGCCCTCTGGTCCTAGACTCCCCCACTATAGGAAACATCCTCTCCACATCCACTCTATCTGTGTCCTCTGGTCCTAGACTGCCCCCCCTGTAGGGAAACTTCCTCTCCACATCCATTCTATCTGTGCCCTCTGGTCCCAGACTCCCCCACCATGGGAAACATCCTCTCCACATCCACTCTATCAGTGCCCTCTGGTCCTAGACTGCCCCACCATGGGAAACATCCTCTCCACATCCACTCTATATGTGTCCTCTGGTCCTAGACTCCCCCACTATAGGAACCATCCTCCCCACATCCACTCTATCTGTGTCCTCTGGTCCTGGACTCCACCACGATAGGAAACATCCTCTCCACATCCACTCTATCGGTGTCCTCTGGTCCTAGACTCCCTCACTATAGGAAACATCCTCTCCACATGCACTCTATCTGTGCCCTCTGGTCCTAGACTCCCTCAGTATAGGAAGCATCCTCTCCACATCCACTCTATGTGTGTCCTCTGGTCCTAGACTCCCCCCCTGTAGGGAAACATCCTCTCCACATCCACTCTATCTGTGCCCTCTGGTCCTAGACTCCCCGACCATGGGAGACACCCTCTCCACATCCACTCTATCTGTGTCCTCTGGTCCTAGACTCCCCCACTATAGGAACCATCCTCCCCACATCCACTCTATCTGTGTCCTCTGGTCCTGGACTCCCCCATGATAGGAAACATCCTCTCCACATCCACTCGATCTGTGCCCTCTGGTCCTAGACTCCCCCACTATAGGAAACATCCTCTCCACATCCACTCTATCTGTGTCCTCTGGTCCTAGACTCCCCCCCCCCCGGTAGGGAATCTTCCTCTCCACATCCATTCTATCTGTGCCCTCTGGTCCCAGACTCCCCCACCATGGGAAACATCCTCTCCACATCCACTCTATCTGTGCCCTCTGGTCCTAGACTCCTCCACTATAGGAAACATCCTCTCCACATCCACTCTATCTGTGTCCTCTGGTCCTAGACTCCCCAACTATAGGAACCATCCTCCCCACATCCACTCTATCTGTGTCCTCTGGTCCTGGACTCCCCCATGATAGGAAACATCCGCTCCACATCCACTCGATCTGTGCCCTCTGGTCCTAGACTCCCCCACTATAGGAAACATCCTCTCCACATCCACTCTATCTGTGTCCTCTGGTCCTAGACTCCCCCCCCCCCCGTAGGGAATCTTCCTCTCCACATCCATTCTATCTGTGCCCTCTGGTCCCAGACTCCCCCACCATGGGAAACATCCTCTCCACATCCACTCTATCTGTGCCCTCTGGTCGTAGACTCCTACACTATAGGAAACATCCTCTCCACATCCACTCTATCTGTGTCCTCTGGTTCTAGACTCCCCCACTATAGGAACCATCCTCCCCACATCCACTCTATCTGTGTCCTCTGGTCCTGGACTCCCCCACAATAGGAAACATCCTCTCCACATCCACTCTATCGGTGTCCTCTGGTCCTAGACTCCCTCACTATAGGAAACATCCTCTCCACATTCACTCTATCTGTGTCCTCTGGTCCCAGACTCCCCCACCATGGGAAACATCCTCTCCACATCCACTCTATCAGTGCCCTCTGGTCCTAGACTCCCCCACCATGGGAAACATCCTCTCCACATCCACTCTATCTGTGCCCTCTGGTCCTAGACTCGCCCCCTGTAGGGAAACATCCTCTCCACATCCACTCTATCTGTGCCCTCTGGTCCTAGACTCCCCCACTATAGAAAACATCCTCTCCACATCCACTCTATCTGTGTCCTCTGGTCCTAGACTCCCCCACTATAGGAAACATCCTCTACACATCCACTCTATCTGTGCCCTCTGGTCCTAGACTCCCTCTCTATAGGAAGCATCCTCTCCACATCCACTCCATCTGTGTTCTCTGGTCCCAGATTCCCCCACTATAGGAAACATCCTCTCCACATCCACTCTATCTGTGTCCTCTGGTCCTAGACTCGCCCACTATGGGAAACATCGTCTCCACATCCACTCTATCTGTGCCCTCTGGTCGTAGACTCCCCCACCATAGGAAACATCCTCTCCACATCCACTCTATCTGTGTCCTCTGGTCCTAGACTCCCCCACCATAGGAAACATCCTCTCCACATCAACCGTGTCTGTGTCCTCTGGTCCTAGACTCCCCCACTATAGTAAACATCCTCTCCACATCCACTCTATCTGTGCCCTCTGGTCCTAGACTCCCCCACCATGGGAAACATCCTCTCCACATCCAGTCTATCTGTGTCCTCTGGTCCTAGACACCCCCACTATAGGAACCATTCTCCCCACATCCACTCTATCTGTGTCCTCTGGTCCTGGACTCCGCCATGATAGGAAACATCCTCTCCACATCCACTCTATCTGTGCCCTCTGGTCCTAGAGTCCCCTACCATGGGAAACATCCTCTCCACATCCACTCTATCTGTGTCCTCTGGTCCTAGACTCCCCCCCTATAGGGAAACATCCTCTCCACATCCACTCTGTCTGTGCCCTCTGGTCCCAGACTCCCCCACCATGGGAAACATCCTCTCCACATCCACTCTATCTGTGCCCTCTGGTCCTAGACTCCTCCACTATAGGAAACATCCTCTCCACATCCACTCTATCTGTGTCCTCTGGTCCTAGACTTCCCCACTGTAGGGAAACATCCTCTCCACATCCACTCTATCTGTGCCCTCTGGTCCTAGACTCCCCCACTGTAGGGAAACATCCACTCCACATCCACTCTATCTGTGCTCTCTGGTCCTAGACTCCCCCACTATAGGAAACATCCTCTCCACATCCACTCTATCTGTGAACTCTGGCCCTAGACTCCCTCACTATAGGAAACATCCTCTCCACATCCACTCCATCTGTGTCCTCTGGTCCTAGACTCGCCCGCTACAGGAAACATCCTCTCCACATCGACTCTGATGTGCCCTCTGGTCCTAGACTCCCCCACCATGGGAAACATCCTCTCCACATCCACTCTATCTGTGTCCTCTGGTCCTAGACTCCCCCACTATGGGAAGCATCCTCTCCTCATCCACTCTATCTGTGCCCTCTGGTCCGAGACTCCCCTACCATAGGAAACATCCTCTCCACATCCACTCTATCTGTGTCCTCTGGTCCTAGACTCCCCCCCTGTAGGGAAACATCCTCTCCACATCCACTCGATCTGTGCCCTCTGGTCCTAGACTCCCCTACCATGGGAAACACCCACTCGACATCCACTCTATCTGTGTCCTCTGGTCCTAGACTCCCCCACTATAGGAACCATCCTCCCCACATCCACTCTATCTGTGTCCTCTGGTCCTGGACTCCCCCATGATAGGAAACATCCTCTCCACATCCACTCCATCTGTGTCCTCTGGTCCTAGACTCGCCCACTACAGGAAACATCCTCTCCACATCGACTCTGATGTGCCCTCTGGTCCTAGACTCCCCCACCATGGGAAACATCCTCTCCACATCCACTCTATCTGTGTCCTCTGGTCCTAGACTCCCCCACTATGGGAAGCATCCTCTCCTCATCCACTCTATCTGTGCCCTCTGGTCCTAGACTCCCCCACTATAGGAAACATCCTCCCCACATCCACTCTATCTGTGTCCTCTGGTCCTAGACTCCCCCCCTGTAGGGAAACATCCTCTCCACATCCACTCTATCTGTGCCCTCTGGTCCTAGACTCCCCCACCATGGGAAACACCCACTCGACATCCACTCTATCTGTGTCCTCTGGTCCTAGACTCCCCAACTATAGGAACCATCCTCCCCACATCCACTCTATCTGTGTCCTCTGGTCCTGGACTCCCCCATGATAGGAAACATCCGCTCCACATCCACTCGATCTGTGCCCTCTGGTCCTAGACTCCCCCACTATAGGAAACATCCTCTCCACATCCACTCTATCTGTGTCCTCTGGTCCTAGACTGCCCCCCCTGTAGGGAAACTTCCTCTCCACATCCATTCTATCTGTGCCCTCTGGTCCCAGACTCCCCCACCATGGGAAACATCCTCTCCACATCCACTCTATCAGTGCCCTCTGGTCCTAGACTGCCCCACCATGGGAAACATCCTCTCCACATCCACTCTATATGTGTCCTCTGGTCCTAGACTCCCCCACTATAGGAACCATCCTCCCCACATCCACTCTATCTGTGTCCTCTGGTCCTGGACTCCACCACGATAGGAAACATCCTCTCCACATCCACTCTATCGGTGTCCTCTGGTCGTAGACTCCCTCACTATAGGAAACATCCTCTCCACATGCACTCTATCTGTGCCCTCTGGTCCTAGACTCCCTCAGTATAGGAAGCATCCTCTCCACATCCACTCCATCTGTGTCCTCTGGTTCAAGGCTCCCCCACTATAGGAAACATCCTCTCCACATCCACTCTGTCTGTGCCCTCTGGTCCTAGACTCCCCTACCATGGGAAACATCCTCTCCACATCCACTCTATCTGTGTCCTCTGGTCCTAGACTCCCCCACTATGGGAAACATCCTCTCCACATCCACTCTATCTGTGCGCTCTGGTCCTGAACTCCCCCACCATGGGAAACATCCTCTCCACATCCACTCTATCTGTGCCCTCTGGTCCCAGACTCCCCCCCGGTAGGGAAACATGCTCTCCACATCCACTCTATCTGTGCCCTCTGGTCCTAGACTCCCCCACTACAGGAAACATCCTCTCCACATCCACTCTATGTGTGTCCTCTGGTCCTAGACTCCCCCCCTGTAGGGAAACATCCTCTCCACATCCACTCTATCTGTGCCCTCTGGTCCTAGACTCCCCGACCATGGGAGACACCCTCTCCACATCCACTCTATCTGTGTCCTCTGGTCCTAGACTCCCCCACTATAGGAACCATCCTCCCCACATCCACTCTATCTGTGTCCTCTGGTCCTGGACTCCCCCATGATAGGAAACATCCTCTCCACATCCACTCGATCTGTGCCCTCTGGTCCTAGACTCCCCCACTATAGGAAACATCCTCTCCACATCCACTCTATCTGTGTCCTCTGGTCCTAGACTCCCCCCCCCGGTAGGGAATCTTCCTCTCCACATCCATTCTATCTGTGCCCTCTGGTCCCAGACTCCCCCACCATGGGAAACATCCTCTCCACATCCACTCTATCTGTGCCCTCTGGTCCTAGACTCCTCCACTATAGGAAACATCCTCTCCACATCCACTCTATCTGTGTCCTCTGGTTCTAGACTCCCCCACTATAGGAACCATCCTCCCCACATCCACTCTATCTGTGTCCACTGGTCCTGGACTCCCCCACAATAGGAAACATCCTCTCCACATCCACTCTATCGGTGTCCTCTGGTCCTAGACTCCATCACTATAGGAAACATCCTCTCCACATCCACTCTATCTGTGTCCTCTGGTCCTAGACTCCCCCACTATAGGAAACATCCTCTCCACATCCACTCTATCTGTGCCCTCTGGTCCTAGACTCCCTCACTATAGGAAGCATCCTCTCCACATCCACTCCATCCGTGTTCTCTGGTCCCAGATTCCCCCACTATAGGAAACATCCTCTCCACATCCACTCTGTCTGTGCCCTTTGGTCCTAGACTCCCCCACTACAGGAAACATCCTCTCCACATCCACTCTGTCTGTGCCCTCTGGTCCTAGACTCCCCCACCATGGGAAACATCCTCTCCACATCCACTCTATCTGTGCCCTCTGGTCCTAGTCTCCCCCACCATAGGAAACATCCTGTCCACATCCACTCTATCTGTGTCCTCTGGTCCTAGACTCCCCCACCATAGGAAACATCCTCTCCACATCCACTGTATCTGTGTCCTCTGGTCCTAGACTCCCCCACTATAGTAAACATCCTCTCCACATCCACTCTATCTGTGCCCTCTGGTCCTAGACTCCCCCACTATAGTAAACAGCCTCTCCACACCCACTATATCTGTGTCCTCTGGTCCTGGACTCCCCCACTATAGGAAACATCCTCTCCATATCCACTCTATCTGTGTCCTCTGGTCCTAGACTTCCCCAGTGTAGGGAAACATCCTCTCCACATCCACTCTATCTGTGCCCTCTGGTCCTAGACTCCCCCACCATGGGAAACATCCTCTCCACATCCACTCTATCTGTGCCCTCTGGTCCTAGACTCCCCCCTGTAGGGAAACATCCTCTCCACATCCACTCTATCTGTGCCCTCTGGTCCTAGACTCCCCACTATAGGAAACATCCTCTCCACATCCACTCTATCTGTGTCCTCTGGTCCTAGACTCCCCCACTGTAGGGAAACATCCTCTCCACATCCACTCTATCTGTGCCCTCTGGTCCTAGACTCCCCCACTGTAGGGAAACATCCTCTCCACATCCACTCTATCTGTGCCCTCTGGTCCTAGACTCCCCCACTATAGGAAACATCCTCTCCACATCCACTCTATCTGTGTCCTCTGGTCCTAGACTCCCTCACTATAGGAAACATCCTCTCCACATCCACTCCATCTGTGTCCTCTGGTCCTAGACTCCCCCACTACAGGAAACATCCTCTCCACATCCACTCTGTCTGTGCCCTCTGGTCCTAGACTCCCCCACCATGGGAAACATCCTCTCCACATCCACTTTATCTGTGTCTTCTGGTCCTAGACTCCCCCACTATGGGAAACATCCTCTCCACATCCACTCTATCTGTGCCCTCTGGTCCTAGTCTCCCCCACCATAGGAAACATCTTCTCCACATCCACTCTATCTGTGTCCTCTGGTCCTAGACTCCCCCACCATAGGAAACATCCTCTCCACATCCACTGTATCTGTGTCCTCTGGTCCTGGACTCCCCCACTATAGGAAACATCCTCTCCACATCCACTCTACCTGTGTCCTCTGGTCCTAGACTTCCCCAGTGTAGGGAAACATCCTCTCCACATCCACTCTATCTGTGCCCTCTGGTCCTAGACTCCCCCACCATGGGAAACATCCTCTCCACATCCACTCTATCTGTGCCCTCTGGTCGTAGACTCGCCCCCTGTAGGGAAATATCCTCTCCACATCTACTCTATCTGTGCCCTCTGGTCCTAGACTCCCCCACTATAGGAAACATCCTCTCTTCATCCACTGTATCTGTGTCCTCTGGTCCTAGACTTCCCCACTGTAGGGAAACATCCTCTCCACATCCACTCTATCTGTGCCCTCTGGTCCTAGACTCCCCCACTGTAGGGAAACATCCACTCCACATCCACTCTATCTGTGCTCTCTGGTCCTAGACTCCCCCACTATAGGAAACATCCTCTCCACATCCACTCTATCTGTGAACTCTGGCCCTAGACTCCCTCACTATAGGAAACATCCTCTCCACATCCACTCCATCTGTGTCCTCTGGTCCTAGACTCGCCCGCTACAGGAAACATCCTCTCCACATCGACTCTGATGTGCCCTCTGGTCCTAGACTCCCCCACCATGGGAAACATCCTCTCCACATCCACTCTATCTGTGTCCTCTGGTCCTAGACTCCCCCACTATGGGAAGCATCCTCTCCTCATCCACTCTATCTGTGCCCTCTGGTCCGAGACTCCCCTACCATAGGAAACATCCTCTCCACATCCACTCTATCTGTGTCCTCTGGTCCTAGACTCCCCCCCTGTAGGGAAACATCCTCTCCACATCCACTCGATCTGTGCCCTCTGGTCCTAGACTCCCCTACCATGGGAAACACCCACTCGACATCCACTCTATCTGTGTCCTCTGGTCCTAGACTCCCCCACTATAGGAACCATCCTCCCCACATCCACTCTATCTGTGTCCTCTGGTCCTGGACTCCCCCATGATAGGAAACATCCTCTCCACATCCACTCCATCTGTGTCCTCTGGTCCTAGACTCGCCCACTACAGGAAACATCCTCTCCACATCGACTCTGATGTGCCCTCTGGTCCTAGACTCCCCCACCATGGGAAACATCCTCTCCACATCCACTCTATCTGTGTCCTCTGGTCCTAGACTCCCCCACTATGGGAAGCATCCTCTCCTCATCCACTCTATCTGTGCCCTCTGGTCCTAGACTCCCCCACTATAGGAAACATCCTCCCCACATCCACTCTATCTGTGTCCTCTGGTCCTAGACTCCCCCCCTGTAGGGAAACATCCTCTCCACATCCACTCTATCTGTGCCCTCTGGTCCTAGACTCCCCCACCATGGGAAACACCCACTCGACATCCACTCTATCTGTGTCCTCTGGTCCTAGACTCCCCAACTATAGGAACCATCCTCCCCACATCCACTCTATCTGTGTCCTCTGGTCCTGGACTCCCCCATGATAGGAAACATCCGCTCCACATCCACTCGATCTGTGCCCTCTGGTCCTAGACTCCCCCACTATAGGAAACATCCTCTCCACATCCACTCTATCTGTGTCCTCTGGTCCTAGACTGCCCCCCCTGTAGGGAAACTTCCTCTCCACATCCATTCTATCTGTGCCCTCTGGTCCCAGACTCCCCCACCATGGGAAACATCCTCTCCACATCCACTCTATCAGTGCCCTCTGGTCCTAGACTGCCCCACCATGGGAAACATCCTCTCCACATCCACTCTATATGTGTCCTCTGGTCCTAGACTCCCCCACTATAGGAACCATCCTCCCCACATCCACTCTATCTGTGTCCTCTGGTCCTGGACTCCACCACGATAGGAAACATCCTCTCCACATCCACTCTATCGGTGTCCTCTGGTCCTAGACTCCCTCACTATAGGAAACATCCTCTCCACATGCACTCTATCTGTGCCCTCTGGTCCTAGACTCCCTCAGTATAGGAAGCATCCTCTCCACATCCACTCTATGTGTGTCCTCTGGTCCTAGACTCCCCCCCTGTAGGGAAACATCCTCTCCACATCCACTCTATCTGTGCCCTCTGGTCCTAGACTCCCCGACCATGGGAGACACCCTCTCCACATCCACTCTATCTGTGTCCTCTGGTCCTAGACTCCCCCACTATAGGAACCATCCTCCCCACATCCACTCTATCTGTGTCCTCTGGTCCTGGACTCCCCCATGATAGGAAACATCCTCTCCACATCCACTCGATCTGTGCCCTCTGGTCCTAGACTCCCCCACTATAGGAAACATCCTCTCCACATCCACTCTATCTGTGTCCTCTGGTCCTAGACTCCCCCCCCCCGGTAGGGAATCTTCCTCTCCACATCCATTCTATCTGTGCCCTCTGGTCCCAGACTCCCCCACCATGGGAAACATCCTCTCCACATCCACTCTATCTGTGCCCTCTGGTCCTAGACTCCTCCACTATAGGAAACATCCTCTCCACATCCACTCTATCTGTGTCCTCTGGTTCTAGACTCCCCCACTATAGGAACCATCCTCCCCACATCCACTCTATCTGTGTCCACTGGTCCTGGACTCCCCCACAATAGGAAACATCCTCTCCACATCCACTCTATCGGTGTCCTCTGGTCCTAGACTCCCTCACTATAGGAAACATCCTCTCCACATCCACTCTATCTGTGTCCTCTGGTCCTAGACTCCCCCACTATAGGAAACATCCTCTCCACATCCACTCTATCTGTGCCCTCTGGTCCTAGACTCCCTCACTATAGGAAGCATCCTCTCCACATCCACTCCATCCGTGTTCTCTGGTCCCAGATTCCCCCACTATAGGAAACATCCTCTCCACATCCACTCTGTCTGTGCCCTTTGGTCCTAGACTCCCCCACTACAGGAAACATCCTCTCCACATCCACTCTGTCTGTGCCCTCTGGTCCTAGACTCCCCCACCATGGGAAACATCCTCTCCACATCCACTCTATCTGTGCCCTCTGGTCCTAGTCTCCCCCACCATAGGAAACATCCTGTCCACATCCACTCTATCTGTGTCCTCTGGTCCTAGACTCCCCCACCATAGGAAACATCCTCTCCACATCCACTGTATCTGTGTCCTCTGGTCCTAGACTCCCCCACTATAGTAAACATCCTCTCCACATCCACTCTATCTGTGCCCTCTGGTCCTAGACTCCCCCACTATAGTAAACAGCCTCTCCACACCCACTATATCTGTGTCCTCTGGTCCTGGACTCCCCCACTATAGGAAACATCCTCTCCATATCCACTCTATCTGTGTCCTCTGGTCCTAGACTTCCCCAGTGTAGGGAAACATCCTCTCCACATCCACTCTATCTGTGCCCTCTGGTCCTAGACTCCCCCACCATGGGAAACATCCTCTCCACATCCACTCTATCTGTGCCCTCTGGTCCTAGACTCGCCCCCTGTAGGGAAACATCCTCTCCACATCCACTCTATCTGTGCCCTCTGGTCCAAGACTCCCCCACTATAGGAAACATCCTCTCCACATCCACTGTATCTGTGTCCTCTGGTCCTAGACTCCCCCCCCTGTAGGGAAATATCCTCTCCACATCCACTCTATCTGTGTCCTCTGGTCCTAGACTCCCCCACTATAGGAACCATCCTCCCCACATCCACTCTGTCTGTGTCCTCTGGTCCTAGACTCCACCCACTATAAGAAACATCCTCTCCACATTCACTCTATCTGTGTCCTCTGGTCCTAGACTCCCCAACTATAGTAAACATCCTCTCCACATCCACTCTATCTGTGCCCTCTGGTCCTAGACTCCCCCACCATGGGAAACATCCTCTCCACATCCACTCTATCTGTGCCCTCTGGTCCTAGACTCGCCCCCTGTAGGGAAACATCCTCTCCACATCCACTCTATCTGTGCCCTCTGGTCCTAGACTCCCCCACTATAGAAAACATCCTCTCCACATCCACTCTATCTGTGTCCTCTGGTCCTAGACTCCCCCACTATAGGAAACATCCTCTACACATCCACTCTATCTGTGCCCTCTGGTCCTAGACTCCCTCTCTATAGGAAGCATCCTCTCCACATCCACTCCATCTGTGTTCTCTGGTCCCAGATTCCCCCACTATAGGAAACATCCTCTCCACTTCCACTCTGTCTGTGCCCTTTGGTCCTAGACTCCCCCACTACAGGAAACATCCTCTCCACATCCACTCTGTCTGTGCCCTCTGGTCCTAGACTCCCCCACCATGGGAAACATCCTCTCCACATCCACTTTATCTGTGTCCTCTGGTCCTAGACTCCCCCACTATGGGAAACATCCTCTCCACATCCACTCTATCTGTGCCCTCTGGTCCTAGTCTCCCCCACCATAGGAAACATCTTCTCCACATCCACTCTATCTGTGTCCTCTGGTCCTAGACTCCCCCACCATAGGAAACATCCTCTCCACATCCACTGTATCTGTGTCCTCTGGTCCTGGACTCCCCCACTATAGGAAACATCCTCTCCACATCCACTCTACCTGTGTCCTCTGGTCCTAGACTTCCCCAGTGTAGGGAAACATCCTCTCCACATCCACTCTATCTGTGCCCTCTGGTCCTAGACTCCCCCACCATGGGAAACATCCTCTCCACATCCACTCTATCTGTGCCCTCTGGTCGTAGACTCGCCCCCTGTAGGGAAATATCCTCTCCACATCTACTCTATCTGTGCCCTCTGGTCCTAGACTCCCCCACTATAGGAAACATCCTCTCCACATCCACTGTATCTGTGTCCTCTGGTCCTAGACTCCCCCCCCCCGTAGGGAAATATCCTCTCCACATCCACTCTATCTGTGCCCTCTGGTCCTAGACTCCCCGACCATGGGAAACATCCTCTCCACATCCACTCTATCTGTGTCCTCTGGTCCTAGACTCCCCCACTATAGGAACCATCCTCCCCACATCCACTCTGTCTGTGTCCTCTGGTCCTAGACTCCACCCACTATAAGAAACATCCTCTCCACATTCACTCTATCTGTGTCCTCTGGTCCTAGACTCCCCTACTATAGTAAACATCCTCTCCACATCCACTCTATCTGTGCCCTCTGGTCCTAGACTCCCCCACTATAGGAAACAGCCTCTCCACACCCACTATATCTGTGTCCTCTGGTCCTGGACTCCCCCACTATAGGAAACATCCTCTCCACATCCACTCTATCTGTGTCCTCTGGTCCTAGACTTCCCCAGTGTAGGGAAACATCCTCTCCACATCCACTCTATCTGTGCCCTCTGGTCCTAGACTCCCCCACCATGGGAAACATCCTCTCCACATCCACTCTATCTGTGCCCTCTGGTCCTAGACTCGCCCCCTGTAGGGAAACATCCTCTCCACATCCACTCTATCTGTGCCCTCTGGTCCTAGACTCCCCCACTATAGGAAACATCCTCTCCACATCCACTCTTTCTGTGTCCTCTGGTCCTCGACTGCCCCCCGTAGGGAAATATCCTCTCAACATCCACTCTATCTGTGCCCTCTGGTCCTAGACTCCCCCACCATGGGAAACATCCTCTCCACATCCAGTCTATCTGTGTCCTCTGGTCCTAGACTCCCCCACTATAGGAACCATCCTCCCCACATCCACTCTATCTGTGTCCTCTGGTCCTGGACTCCCCCATGATAGGAAACATCCTCTCCACATCCACTCTATCTGTGCCCTCTGGTCCTAGACTCCCCCACTATAGGAAACATCCTCTCCACATCCACTCTATCTGTGTCCTCTGGTCCTAGACTCCCCCCCTGTAGGGAAACATCCTCTCCACATCCATACTATCTGTGCCCTCTGGTCCTAGACTCCCCCACCATGGGAAACATCCTCTCCACATCCACTCTATCTGTGCCCTCTGGTCCTAGACTCCCCCACTATGGGAAACATCCTCTCAACATCCACTCTATCTGTGTCCTCTGGTCCTAGACTCCCCCCCGTAGGGAAACATCCTCTCCACATCCATTCTATCTGTGCCGTCTGGTCCTAGAGTCCCCCACCATGGGAAACAGCCTCTCTACATACACTCTTTGGAGACCTTTCATCATTCGGCAGGTTTCCAGGAGACCCCGCCTCCCCCCAGCCCTCATTCTTCTGAATTCCTGCGCGTACAGGCCCAGAGCCTTCCGACGCTCCTCATAGGTTAACCCTTTCATTCCCAGGATCATTCTCCTGAATCTCCTCTGGACCCTCTCCCGTGTCAGCACATCCTCACCTCGACACGGGGCCCAAAGCTGCTCACGACACTCTACGTGAGGCCTGGCCGGTGACAATAATAAAATGAGTTACCGACTACTGTTTGGCCTCTTGCCCGCTGCATGTCTGATGTTAGGCTTACCTGATAAACCTGCTTGTCCACGCTGACGACCTCAAAGCAGCAGTTCTTCTTGGAATCCTTCCGGAGGTTTTGGACCAGGTAGGCATCGTGGACGTAGAACGCACCTCTCTGCTGCTTGTCTGCGGGGAAACAGAAGGCGTCAGCGGAAGCGGGCGTTTGGAGGGTGGCTGGGTAGGGGACAGAAGAGCGACGGGGGCGATTTGGGCTGGATAGCTTGTGCGCAGCACGGTGGCACGGTGACCCCGGTGTTTGTACGCTCTCCCCTCGACCGCCTGGGCTTCCCCCAGACGCTCCAGTTTCCTCCCACGTTCCAAGCACGCGCAGATCAGGAAGGACTGTACCCATGCCATGTTGGTACCGGGGGCAAGGCAGTACTTGCGGGATGCTGACAGAAATAATACGTTTCCACCTCTCCCGTCCGATTCCCTCTTCTCCAGCCCTTTACCTCATTCACCAATCGACTTCCCAGCTCTTCCCTTCAACCCCACCTCTCCCGCTCCCGGTTCCAGCTATTGCCTGCCACCTTGTATTTCTTCCTCCCTTCCCGCCCCCCCCCACCTTCTAACTCTGACTTCTCCTCTTCCTTCCCAGACCCGGCGAAGGGTCTCGGCCTGAAACGTCGACCGTTTATTCCTCTCCATCCACGCTGCCTGGCCTGCCGAGCTCCCCCAGCGTTTCGCGTGTGTCGCTTTGGACTTCCAGCAACATAGTTCGCTCAGTATGCGCTGTCCTGCATGACGTGGGCGACCGTGGTCCTTTCCCCGACCGTGACTGCGCTCGGCAAATTTTATCGGCCAGAACTGGCTTGACGCTCTGCTCGCTCTCCGCCCCACGTTGCCACATGCAGGACTGTGTGAGAACACCTTGGGCACTTGTGTGAGCGGGGCGGGGGGGGGGTCTTCTGCACTGCGCTGCGTTTTCCAACGTGGAGCAGGCAGCGGGTTTGCAAATCTGACTGGAGCACAGGGTGTTGGGAATGGCGAGGGTGGAGCACCGTGGGAGGGGTGTGGGGACAGGTGGCAGAGAAGGAGTGTCAGGGGTCGTGGGGATGCAGACACGCCCGGCCCTGAGACACCAGGCAAGGTCATTTGATTCCAAACAATCGATTTATTGATCGTTACAGAATGTCTCTCTGGTGCTTCCCTCTCCCTTCCCCTTTTCCCAACCATAACTCCCCTTTCCCTGCCCCCCTTCCCACTCTCCGTCCACAATAAAGACCCAGATCAGAAGCAGGATTATCATCACTTACACATGCCCTTACACTTCCTCCCTTACCACCATTCAGGGCCCGAAACAGTCCTTCCAGGTGAGGCATCACTTCACCTGTGAGTCGACTGGAGTGATATACTGCGTCCGGTGCTCCCGATGTGCCCTTTTATATATTGGTGAGACCCGACGCAGACTGGAAGACCGCTTTGCTGAACATCTACGCTCTGTCCGCCAGAGAAAGCAGGATCTCCCAGTGGCCACACATTTTAATTCCACATCCCATTCCCATTCTGACATGTCTATCCACGGCCTCCTCTACTGTAAAGATGAAGCCACACTCAGGTTGGAGGAACAACACCTTATATTTCGTCTGGGTAGCCTCCAACCTGATGGCATGAACATTGACTTCTCTAACTTCCGCTAGGCCCCACCTCTCCCTCGTACCCCATCTGTTATTTATTTTTATGTACACATTCTTTCTCTCACTCTCCTTTTTCTCCCTCTGTCCCTCTGAATATACCTCTTGCCCATCCTCTGGGTCCCCCCCCCCGTCTTTCTCCCTAGGCCTCCTGTCCCATGATCCTCTCGTATCCCTTTTGCCAATCACCTGTCCAGCTCTCGGCTCTATCCCTCCCCCTCCTGTCTTCTCCTATCATTTTGCATCTCCCCCTCCCCCTCCAGCTTTCAAATCCCTTACTCACTCTTCCTTCAGTTAGTCCTGACGAAGGGTCTCGGCCTGAAACGTCGACTGTACCTCTTCCTATAGATGCTGCTTGGCCTGCTGCGTTCACCAGCAACTTTGATGTATGTTATGAAATTTGTTTTTTTTTGTGGCAGCAGTACAGTGCAATACATAAAATTACTACAGTACTCTGCGCAGAAGCTTTAGGCCACCCTAGCTATATATCTGTGTCTAAGTATTTTGCAATGTACTGCATGCGGTGGATTGTATCTACACGTGCTCTGTGTGACCGGATGCACTGTGTTTTGCACCTCTGTCGCAGAGGAGCAAAGTTTCGTTTTGTCAAATAATCACGAGCCTGGGCTTGAGCTCGAGACCGGCGGCTCAGCCCGGGCTTGGGGGCACAGGGCACGTACCTTTCTCACTGCTGTAGTAGTAGAATATGTGGGTGTTCAACAGGCAGAGCCGTCTGCGCCACTCCGAGCCGAAGAAACTGTGATCTGGAATGGGGGGAAGAGAAGTGATACAGGTCAACAGTCACGGTCGGGAGGGATGCACTGGGAGAGTTGCAAATGTGTTGACGAACAAGGACCCCACCACCCTTCCAACACCTAAATACACCGGTGAACAGTCCAAGAGCACTAGGAGGTTTCCGGTCGCACCGTTTCTTTTCACTGATTTGTGGGTCGTTGTGCTTTATCCTGTGTGTTTTTTCTCTCCCCGCCACTTGTGCAATTTGTTGTTTTTTTGTTTGGTTGGGCGCGTAGTGGGGGAGGTTGGTGTTCATATTCTATTTTTCTTTGAGCTGGTTCCACGGTGTTCCTTTGTCTCATAGCTGACTGTGGGGGAGGCGAATATCCGGGTTGTATACTGCTTACATAATTTGACAGTAAACCTGCTTTGAATCTTTAAGGAGAGATGTGTGTAGTATGAGCCACCCGTCAGAAGTACTTTGCACGTGACAAAAATTTCCAGATGCTTCACCGAAAACAGCAGGGGCCTCAGCTCCGCCGACCCTTTCGATGGCTACTCGGAGCAGTTCATGTTCCAAGCCTTCCCAGGTAACGCTCACCCACTCTTTCCTGCACTGCGTCGATGACTGCATTGGTGCTGCTCCCTGCACCCATGCTGAGATCGCCAACTTTGCCTCCAGCTTCCACCCTGCCCTTAAATTTACTTGGTCTATTCCTGTCACCTCCCTCCCCTTTCTTGATCTCCCTGTCTCCATCAAATTGTCAACCGACATCTCTCCTAAAACTATGAACTTCCAGGGTTATCTCGACTATACCTCTTCCCTCCCTGTTGAAATCCCGTTCCACTTTCTCACTTCCTTCATCCTCAATGCTTCTCTTCCCCGGATGAGACTTTCCTTTCCAGGTCATCAGAGATGTCCTCCATCTTCAAAGAATGAGTTTTCCCTTCCTCCGCAATTGAAGCTGTCCTCACCTACCACCCCAGGAGCCTCTGCTTCCAACACAACATTCTCCAGAACTTCCGCCATCTTCAACGGGATCTGACGCCCAGACACGTCTTTACCTCCCCTCCGCTCTCTGCTTTCCACGGGGGGGGGGTGGGTGAAGGGGTTGTCGCCCCCTCCAAGGGATGATTCCCTTCCCCAATCGTCTCTCCTCACTAACCTCCTCAACCCTACAAGCAACGGAAATGCTTCCCCTGCCCCATTCACCTCCTCCCTCGCCTCCAAACAGCCCTTCCAGGTGAGACAGCTCTTCACCTGCGAGCTTGCTGGATCTGCTCATTGTGCCCGGTGCTCCCGATGCGGCCTCCTCTGTACCGGTGAGACCCAACGTAAACTGGGGACCCACCTTGCCGAGCACCTCCGCTCCGCCTGCCAAAAGCGGAACTTCCTGGCGCCTGGACATTCAACTGCCCATCCCCGTTCCCATTCCGACGGTCCACTGTCTCCTCTCGTGCCACGGTGAGGCTACCCTCAGGGTGGAGGAGCAACACCTGGTAGTCCGTCCGGGTAGCCTCCAATCTGATGGCATGAACATCGATTTCTCCTTCCCGGTTCATAAAAACCCTCCCCTTCCTCCCCTCTTCTTCTACTCCCCACCCTGACCTATTATCTCTCCTCACCTACCTATCACCTCCCCCTGGGTCCCCTCCTCCTTCCCTTTCTCCCATTGTCCACTCTCCTCTCCGATCAGATTCCTTCCTCTCCAGCCCTTTACCTTTCCCACCCATCACCTCCCCCTGGTGACCCTCCTCCTTCCCTTTCTCCCATGGTCTACTCTCCTCTCTAATCAGATTCCTTCCACTCCAGCCCTTTACCTTTCCCACCCATCACCTCCCCCTGGTGTCCCTCCTCCTTCCCTTTCTCCCATGGTCAACTCTCCTCTCCGATCAGATTCCTTCCTCTCCAGCCCTTTACCTTTCCCACCCATCACCTCCCTCTGGTGTCCTTCCTCCTTCCCTTTCTCCCACGGTCCACTCTCCTCTCCGATCAGATTCCTTCCTCTCCAGCCCTTTACCTTTCCCACCCATCACCTCCCGCTGGTGTCCCTCCTCCTTCCCTTTCTCCCACGGTCCACTCTCCTCTCCGATCAGATTCCTTCCTCTCCAGCCCTTTACCTTTCCCACCCATCACCTCCTCCTGGTGACCCTCCTCCTTCCCTTTCTCCCATGGTCCACTCTCCTCTCCGATCAGATTCCTTCCTCTCCAGCCCTTCACCTTTCCCACCCATCACCTCCTCCTGGTGAACCTCCTCCTTCCCTTTCTCCCATGGTCCATTCTCCTCTCCGATCAGATTCCTTCCTCTCCAGCCCTTTACCTTTCCCACCCACCTGGCTTCACCCATCACCTTCTAGCTCTCCTCCATCCCCCTCATCCCACCTTTCTATTCTGGCCTCTTCCCCCTTCCTTTCCAGTCCTGATGAAGTGCTTCGGCCCGAGAAGTCGACTGTCTATTCATTTCCACAGGCGCTGCCTGACCTGCTGGGTTCCGCCAGCCTGTTGTGTGCGCTTGTGTGTGTGATGCTCTGAATTTCCAGCATCTGCAGATTCTCTCCTGTTTACACAAACCAATCTGCATCCGAACTAGACTCTCAACGTTACCTCCTCCACTCTGCACAGAGGAGGATGAATGTATCAGCTGACGGGGGGCGGCTGTTGGACAACTGGAAGTTTCTTTTTCCATGTTTTCCCTGACTGTTGGAGACTTTGTGGAGGCAGGGTTCAATATTACGGGCCAAAGGCTGCACCCTTCATGGCCTAGTACAGCAATTCCAACAGGAGAGGCCGCAGGGCCCTGAGACACCAGGCAAGGTCATTTGATTCCAAACAATCGGTTTATTGATCATTACAGAATGTCTCTCTGGTGTTTCCCACTCCCTCCCCTCTCCCTTCCCCTTTTCCCAACCATGATTCCCCTCTCCCTGCCCCCTTCCCACTCTCAGTCCACAATAGAGACCCAGATCAGAATCAGGTTTATCATCACTCACATATGTCATGAAATTTGTTGTTTTTTGTGGCAGCAGTACAGTGTAATATATAAAATTACAACAGTACTGTGCAAAAGTCTTACGCATCATATATATATATATATATATATACACACACAGTACAAACACAGAAAACCTACAGCACAATACAGGCCCTTTGACCCACAAAGCTGTGCCGAACATGTCCCTACTTTCGAAATTACTTAGGGTTACCCATAGCCCTCTATTTTTCTAAGCTCCATGTACCTATCCAGGAGTCTCTTAAAAGACCCTATCGTATCCACCCCCACCACCGTCACCGGCAGCCCATTCCACGCACTCACCACTCTCTGTGTAAAAAACTTACCCCTAACATCTCCTCTGTACCTACTCCCCAGCACCTTAAAACTGTGCCCTCTCGTTATAGCCATTTCAGCCCTGGGAAAAAGCCTCTGACTATCCACACGATCAATGCCTCTCATCATCTTATACACCTCTATCAGGTCACCTTTCATCCTCCGTCGCTCCAAGGAGAAAAGGCCGAGTTCACTCAACCTATTCTCATAGGGCATGCTCCCCAATCCAGGCAACATCCTTGTAAATCTCCTCTGCACCCTTTCTGTGGTTTCCACATCCTTCCTATAGTGAAGTGAGCACAGTACTCCAAGTGGGGTCTGACCAGGACCCTATACAGCTGTAACATTAACTCTTGGCTCTTAAACTATTTCCCATGATTGATGAAGGCCAATACACCATATGCTTTCTTAACCACAGAGTCAACCTGCATAGCAGCTTTGAGTGTCCTATGGACTCGGACCCCAAGATCCCTCTGATCCTCCACACTGCCAAGAGTCTTACCATTAATACTATATTCTGCCATCATATTTGACCTACCAAAATGAACCACCTCACATTGATCTGGGTTGAACTCCATCTGCCACTTCGCAGCCCAGTTTTGCATCCTATCAATGTCCCATTGTAACCCCTGACAGCCCCCCACACTATCCACAACACACCCAACCTTTGTGTCATCAGCAAATTTACTAACACACCCCTCCTCTTCCTCATCCAGCTCATTTATAAAAATCACAAAGAACAGATCCCTGAGGCACACCACTGGTCACCGATCTCCATGCAGAATATGACCCGTCTACAACCACTCTTTGCCTTCTGTGGGCAAACCAGTTCTAGATCCACAAAGCAATGTCCCCTTCGCAGCATCCTGGTAAATCTTCCTCTGCACCCTCTCTAATCCAGGCAGCATCCCGGTGAATCTCCTCTGCACCCTCTCTAATCCAGGCACCATCCCGGTAAATCTCCTCTGCACCCTCTCTAATCCGGGCAGCATCCTGATGAATCTCCTCTGCACCCTCTCTAATCCAGGCAGCATCCTGGTGAATCTCCTCTGCACCCTCTTTAATCCAGGCGGCATTCTGGTAAGTCTCCTCTGCACCCTCTCTAATCCAGGCAGTATCCTGGTGAATCTCCTCTGCACCCTCTCTAATCCAGGCAGCATCCTGGTGAATCTCCTCTGCACCCTGTCTAATCCAGGCAGCATACTGGTAAATCTCCTCTGAGCCCCTCTCTAATCCAGGGAGCATCCTGGCGAATCTCCTCTGCACCCTCTCTAATCCAGGCAGCATCCTGGCGAATCTCCTCTGTGCCCTCTCTAATCCAGGCAGCATCCTGGTAAATCTCTCTGCACCCTCTCTAATCCAGGCAGCATCCTGGTGAATCTCCATCTGCACCCTCTCCTAAGTTTATTATAGTCTTCCTGTAATAAGGACACAATATCCCAAGTCTGGTCTAGCTGAGGTCTCATAGAGCCCCCTGTGAGGGGTTTTGTACGTTTTCCCTGCGACCGTGAAGATTTCCTCTGGGTGCTCTGGTTTCCAAAGACCTACTGGCTGGTAGGTTAATTGGCCGTTGTAAGATTGTCCTGTGATTGGGCTGGGATTATATCGGGGGGGGGGAGGGCAGGCATGGCACGAAGTGCCAGAAAGGTGTATTTCGCTCTGTTACCTCGATAAATAAATCAATCAATAAACATTGATCATTAAGTGTTGAGATCAATCCCTGACTTGTGACGACCACCACGCTGAGTGCCTTCTCAACCTCCCTCTCAACCTGCGGGGCAGCTTTGAGGGATCTGTGGACCTGCATCCCAAGATCCCTCTGCGAGGAATCCCGGCCACCAACCCTGGACTCTGCCTCCCAAGTTCGGACCGTCCAAACAGGATCTCTCCGTGCTTCCCGGGACAGAACTCCGTATTTCTTCAGAGGGAACGGGCCGAGGTAGGAGGCAGAAGGCAGCGATGAGGATGACGGTCGAAGCGCAGAGGCCAAATAGACTGGTTCAGACTAAAATCCCTTTGTCTCTTCCTAAAAATGTTTATTTTAATTAGCTTTCAAGGAACGTTGGCGCCCTTCTGAATTCCCCTGTGCAACGAATGCAGTGTTTAATCATTAATGTCGTCCTGTGTAATGGACTGTGTAGATCACACAGAAGCAATATTACACTCTCAGGGAAAGAATCGGCCTCTGAGGAGATACTGGAGAAGGCAGACATCTTTCAAATTGACTGTGAAACTTCGTGAAAGGTAGAAATTTGTTTGTGAGAGATGAAGTCCTGCGCAGGAAGGCAGATCGTGCCGATTAACCAAGAGGGCTGTTCTCGGGCTGATATCGGAGGTGAGGGCCTGGCGGGGGCCGAGAAAGAGGGAGGCCTGGAGGGAAAAGAGAGGGAGGGAGGGCCTGGTGGGCAGAGAGAGAGAGAGAGAGAGAGAGAGAGAGAGAGAGAGAGAGAGAGAGAGAGAGAGAGAGAGAGAGAGAGAGAGAGAGAGAGAGAGAGAGAGAGAGAGAGAGAGAGAGAGAGAGAGAGAGAGAGAGAGGGAGGGAGGGAGGGCCTGGCGAGGAGAGAGAGGGTAGGCCTGGTGGGGGGGGGGGAAGAGAGAGAGAGAGAGAGAGAGGGAGGGAGGCCTGGTAGGCAGAGAGAGAGGGAGGGAGGGAGGCCTGGCAGGCAGAGAGAGAAGGAGGGAGGGAGGCCTGGTGGGGAGAGAGAGTGTAGGCCTGGTTGGGAGGGGAAAGAGAGAGGGAGGGAGGGAGGGAGGGCCTGGCGAGGAGAGAGAGGGTAGGCCTGGTGGGGGGGGGGGGGAAGAGAGAGAGAGAGAGAGAGAGGGAGGGAGGCCTGGTAGGCAGAGAGAGAGGGACGGAGGACGGAGGGAGGCCTGGCAGGCAGAGAGAGAGGGAGGGAGGGAGGCCTGGCAGGCAGAGAGAGAGGGAGGGAGGGAGGCCTGGTAGGCAGAGAGAGAGGGAGGGAGGGAGGCCTGGCAGGCAGAGAGAGAGAGAGGGAGGGAGGCCTGGCGGGGAGAGAAAGGGTAGGCCTGGTGGGTGGGGGGGGGGGAAAGAGAGAGCGAGAGAGAGGGAGGGAGGCCTGGCAGGCAGAGAGAGTGTAGGCCTGTTTGGGAGGAGAAAGAGAGAGAGAGAGAGAGGGAGAGAGGGAGGCCTGGCGGGGAGAGAAAGGGTAGGCCTGGTGGGTGGGGGGGGGAAAGAGAGAGCGAGAGAGAGGGAGGGAGGCCTGGCAGGCAGAGAGAGTGTAGGCCTGTTTGGGAGGAGAAAGAGAGAGAGAGAGAGGGAGGGAGGGAGGCCTGGCAGGCAGAGAGAGAGGGAGGGAGGGAGGCCTGGCAGGCAGAGAGAGAGAGAGGGAGGGAGGCCTGGTGGGGAGAGAGAGTGTAGGCCTGGTTGGGAGGGGAAAGAGAGAGGGAGGGAGGGAGAGAGGGAGGCCTGGCGGGGAGAGAAAGGGTAGGCCTGGTGGGTGGGGGGGGAAAGAGAGAGCGAGAGAGAGGGAGGGAGGCCTGGCAGGCAGAGAGAGTGTAGGCCTGTTTGGGAGGAGAAAGAGAGAGAGAGAGAGGGAGGCCTGGCGGGGAGATAAAGGGTAGGCCTGGTGAGGAGAGAGAGGGTAGGCCTGGTGGGGGGGGGGGAAGAGAGAGAGAGAGAGAGAGAGGGAGAGAGGGAGGCCTGGCGGGGAGAGAAAGGGTAGGCCTGGTGGGTGGGGGGGGGGAAAGAGAGAGCGAGAGAGAGGGAGGGAGGCCTGGCAGGGAGAGAGAGAGATGCCGCACATCTACCTGTGGGATGGGGTGAGGTGCCATTTGAGTTGGTCTGCCTCGAGAGTTCTGTAATGAGGGCTTAAAGAGGAGATACCACCTCTGCTTCGTGTAGTTCTCGGTGATCTCCTCTACATCTCTGTGCGTGGGGGTCTGCAGTCTGGATCGAATCTGTCATCATATACTGAAAGTTCTAATTTTATAAATCCAGTCAGAATTTATAGGCCTAGTTGTCAGGCTTGAGACCATTTAGGGGGCAGATTTGTTCTAAGCGTTTGGGGATCGGGTTTTGTAGCGTTTCAATGCATTTCCCCTCTGCAGCTTTTCTCTGAAGGCTTGACCAGCTCGTGTTAACCTCCCAGGCCCAGGATCTCTGAAGACTGGATGCCTGTCAACAGCTCTGCTCTGGCCTTCCTTTGCAATGTCGCTGAGGTGTCCTGCGACTCTGACTCTGAGGCTGCTCCCTGTGACAGGGCAGAGTCGACACTGAGCTACATATACTACGTTCTACTGTTCACTGGTTACCCCCTGCTCTCCCTGGCTCCACTTTGCAGAGGCTCCCTCCTAAATGCTTTTAGATATTAGTAAGAGTTTGCACCTCCCACAGTTTCCTCCCCCACAGTTTGGGGCTGACCAGTCTATCCCTCAAGTTTTCTCCCTTCTTAAAAGCTGACACGATTGTGCTTTCATCTAGCGCCTCCCCACCACACGTTGTTGAAAGTGGGTTTTAATTGTCCCGTGGTCACTCACGGCCGTCCCGCTGTAGAAGAGATAAAGTCTTGGATAGATAGAGCTAGTTAACTGAGAATGCTGTTTTCTCAGGTTAATGCTGCAGAGAATCTATTGGGCCAGTCCCCATCGCAGCCTGGTATGGAAACGCCAATGTCCTCGATTGGAAAAGTAGTGGATAGGGACCCAGTCCATCACCGGTACAGCCCTCCCTGCCATCGAGCGCACCTACAAGGGACGCTGCCACAGGAAAGCCGCGTCCGAAATCAAGAACCCTCCCCCTCCCCAACCGTCCAGGACACGATCTGTCTTCACTGCTGCCATCAGGACGGAGGTACAGGAGCCTCAGGACTCACAACACCAGGTTCAGGAACAGTTATTACCCCTCAACCATCAGGACGGAGGTACAGGAGCCTCAGGACTCACAACACCAAGTTCAGGAACAGTTATTACCCCTCAACCATCAGGAAGGAGATACAGGAGCCTCAGGTCCCACACCACCAGGTTCAGGAATAGCTATTACCCCTTAACCATCACGATGGAGATACAGGAGCCTCAGGACCCAGACCACCAGGTTCAGGAAACGTTATTAGCCCTCAACCATCAGGAAGGAGGTACAGGAGCCTCAGGTCCCACACCACCAGGTTCAGGAACAGTTATCACCCCTCAACCATCAGGAAGGAGGTACAGGAGCCTCAGGTCCCACACCACCAGGTTCAGGAACAGTTATCACCCCTCAACCATCAGGAAGGAGATACAGGAGCCTCAGGTCCCACACCACCAGGTTCAGGAACAGTTATCACCCCTCAACCATCAGGAAGGAGGTACAGGAGCATCAGGTCCCACACCACCAGGTTCAGGAACAGTTATTACCCCTCAACCATCAGGAAGGAGGTACAGGAGCCTCAGGTCCCACACCACCAGGTTCAGGAACAGTTATCACCCCTCAACCATCAGGAAGGAGGTACAGGAGCCTCAGGTCCCACACCACCAGGTTCAGGAACAGATATTACCCCTTCAACCAATGGACAAGCGCAATGCCGTAGCGATTAGCGAGAGGCTTTATGGCCGCCAGCAACCGGCGTTCAATCCCCAGCGCTGCCGGTAAGGATTTTGTTCAGTGACCGTCTGGGTTTTTCCCCAGGGGCTCAGGTTTCCTCCCACATTCCAAAGACATAAGGTTTAGTTGATTAATTGGTCACGTGGTGTAACTGGCAGTGTGGGCTCGTTGTTGTAATGCTGTGTCTTAAGGTGATTGGAGGAAAGTCTAGGGAGGGGATATCAGAGGAAGATTTTTTTTTAACACAGAAATCATTGGACGCATTAGGGTTAGAAGATTGGCTGACTGGCAGGAGGTAAAGAGTGGGAATAAAAGGGCCGATTCTGGTTGGCTGCCAGTGATTAGTTGTGTCCACAGGGACCATTTTATCTGTGCCCTCTGGTCCCAGACTCCCCCACTATAGGAAACATCCTCCCCCATGCACTCTATCTGTGTCCTCTGGTCCTAGACTCCCCCACTATAGGAAACATCCTCTCCACATCCACTCTATCTGTGTCCTCTGGTCCTAGACTCCCCACTGCAGAAAACATACTCTCCACATCCACTCTGTCTGTGTCCTCTGGTCCTAGACTCCACCCACTATAAAAAACATACTCTCCACATCCACTCTATCTGTGTCCTCTGGTCCTCGACTCCCCCACTATAGGAAACATCCTCTCCACATCCACTCTATCTGTGTCCTCTGGTCCTAGACTCCCCAACTACAGGAAACATCCTCTCCACATCCACTCTATCTGTGTCCTCTGGTCCTAGACTCCCCTACTATAGGAAACATCCTCTCCACATCCACTCTATCTGCGCCCTCTGGTCCTAGACTCCCCCCACTATAGGAAACATCCTCTCCACATCCACTCTGTCTGTGTCCTCTGGTCCTGGACTCCCCAACTACAGGAAACATCCTCTCCACATCCACTCTATCTGTGTCCTCTGGTCCTAGACTCCCCCACTATAGGAAACATCCTCTCCACATCCACTCTATCTGTGCCCTCTGGTCCTAGACTCCCCCCACTATAGGAAACATCCTCTCCACATCCACTCTATCTGTGCCCTCTGGTCCCAGACTCCCCCCACTATAGGAAACATCCTCTCCACATCCACTCTATCTGTGTCCTCTGGTCCTAGACTCCCCCAACTACAGGAAACATCCTCTCCACATCCACTCTATCTGTGTCCTCTGGTCCTGGACTCCCTGACTACAGGAAACATCCTCTCCACATCCACTCTATCTGTGTCCTCTGGTCCTAGACTCCCCCACTATAGGAAACATCCTCTCCACATCCACTCTATCTGTGCCCTCTGGTCCTAGACTCCCCCCACTATAGGAAACATCCTCTCCACATCCACTCTATCTGTGCCCTCTGGTCCCAGACTCCCCCCACTATAGGAAACATCCTCTCCACATCCACTCTGTCTGTGTCCTCTGGTCCTGGACTCCCCAACTACAGGAAACATCCTCTCCACATCCACTCTATCTGTGTCCTCTGGTCCTAGACTCCCCCACTATAGGAAACATCCTCCCCCATGCACTCTATCTGTGTCCTCTGGTGGAGTGTATTGGGACTGCTACATTTCACATTATATGTCAATGATTCAGATGACGGAAGTGATGACTTTGTGGCCAAGTGTGCAAAATGGTACAAAGTCAGGTGGTGTTGAGGAAGCAGGGAGTTTGCAGAATGACTTCGTCAGATTGAGAGAACGGGCAAAGATAGAATACAGTCTCCAGAATTGTATAGTCATGCACTTCGGACAAAGGAATAAAGGGGTATACTATTTTCGAAATGGGGAGCAAATTCAAAAATCAGAGGTGCAAAGGGAGTTGAGAGCCCTCGTGCCGGACTCTGTGAAGGTTAATTTGCAGGCTCGGTCAGTGGTGAGGAAGGCAAATGCAATGTTGGCATTCATTTCAGAGAACTGGACTATAAAGCAAGGGTTAAATGTTGAGGTATTATAAGGCACCAGTGGGGCCTCACTTGAGCACTGGGAGAAGTTTTGGATGCCTCATCTAAGGAAGGATGTGCTGACATTGGAAAGCATCCAGAGGAGGTGCTCAAGGATGATCCTGGGAATGAAAGGCTTAATGTATGAAGCGTGCTTGATGGCTCTGGGCCTGTACTCACTGGAGTTTCGAACAATGGTGGGGTAATCTCATTGAAACCTATTGAAGATTAAGTGGATGTGGAGAGGATGTTTCCTATAGTGGGGGAGTCTGGGACCATAGGACACAGATAGAGTGGATGTGGAGAGGATGTTTCCTATAGTGGGGGCGTCTAGGACCAGAGGGCACAGATAGAGTAGATGTGGAGAGGATGTTTCCTATAGTGGGGGGAGTCTAGGACCAGAGGACACAGATAGAGTGGAAGTGGAGAGGATGTTTCCTATAGTGGGGGAGTCTAGGACCAGAGGACACAGATAGAGTGGATGTGGAGAGGATGTTTCCTATGGTGGGGGGAGTCTAGGACCAGAGGACACAGATAGAGTGGATGTGGAGAGGATGTTTCCTATAGTGGGGGGAGTCTAGGACCAGAGGGCACAGATAGGGTGGGTGTGGAGAGGATGTTTCCTATAGTGGGGGAGTCTAGGACCAGAGGACACAGATAGAGTGGATGTGGAGAGGGTGTTTCCTATAGTGGGGGAGTCTAGGACCAGAGGACACAGATAGAGTGGATGTGGAGAGGATGTTTCCTACAGTGGGCAAGTCTAGGACCAGAGGACACAGATAAAGTGAATGTGGAGACAATGTTTCTGTAATGGGGGAGTCTAGGACCAGAGGACAGTCTTAGAATACAGGGACGACCCTTCAGAATGGAGGTGAGTCATATTTAAACTGGAGGTCAATAGGTTCTTGATTAGTCAGGGCGTCAAAGGTTACAGGGAGAAGCAGGAGAGTGGGGTTGAGAGGGATGGTAAATCAGCCATGATGAAATGGCAGAGCAGACTCGATGGGTGAGTGGTCTAATTCTGCTCCTTCGCCATCTCACAGTCTGCTCTGAGGTCACCCCTAGCTTTCTTCCAAAGAATATCACAGCCACCACCAACCCATCCCACCACCCTCCAACCTTCCTGGGAGTTTTAATCAGTCGGTCCCGCTATCTGGCAACTGAATCTTCTTATCATTTTTTTCCATTATCTCTGTAATAAGGATTTTTCTACAACACAGAGGCCGTTGCAGTTTTTAGGATTCTTAAGTGTTTTTTCCTTTTTAGATATTATCTTCACACTTTTTGAGAGTCTGTTGAAAATGTTCATTTGGTGGTGCAGGAAAGCAGCATCCATCATCGAGGACCTCCACTACTCAGGACGTGCTTTCTTCTCACAGCTGCCATCACGATGGAGGTACAGGGGCGTCAGGACCCACACCACCATTTTAAGGAACAGTTATTACCCCTCAACCATCAGGAAGGAGGTACCGGAGCCCCAGGACCCACACCACCAGGTTCAGGAACAGTTATGACCCCTCAACCATCAGGAAGGAGGTACAGGAGCCCCAGGACCCACACCACCAGGTTCAGGAACAGTTATTACCCCTCAACCATCAGGAAGGAGGTACAGGAGCCCCAGGACCCACACCACCAGGTTCAGGAACAGTTATTACACCTCAACCATCAGGAAGGAGGTACAGGAGCCCCAGGACCCACACCACCAGGTTCAGGAACAGTTATTACCCCTCAACCATCAGGAAGGAGGTACAGGAGCCTCAGGACCCACACCACTGGGTTCAGGAACAGTTATTACCCCTCAACCATCAGGAAGGAGGTACCGGAGCCCCAGGACCCACACCACCAGGTTCAGGAACAGTTATTACCCCTCAACCATCAGGAAGGAGGTACAGGAGCCTCAGGACCCACACCACTGGGTTCAGGAACAGTTATTACCCCTCAACCATCAGGAAGGAGGTACAGGAGCCCCAGGACCCACACCACCAGGTTCAGGAACAGTTATGACCCCTCAACCATCAGGAAGGAGGTACAGGAGCCCCAGGACCCACACCACCAGGTTCAGGAACAGTTATTACCCCTCAACCATCAGGAAGGAGGTACAGGAGCCCCAGGACCCACACCACCAGGTTCAGGAACAGTTATTACCCCTCAACCATCAGGAAGGAGGTACAGGAGCCCCAGGACCCACACCACCAGGTTCAGGAACAGTTATTACCCCTCAACCATCAGGCTCCTGAACCAGCGTGGACAACTTCACTCACCTCAACACTGAAGTGATCCCACAACCTACAGACTCACTTTCAAAGAACTCCAGAACTCACGTTCTCGATATTTATTGCTTATTTTAAAATTATTATTATTATTTTGGCTATTTTCTCATTTTGTATTGGCGCGGTTTGGTGTCCTTTGCAGAATGGTTGTTTGTCTGTGTTGTTTTGTGCTGTTTAATTTATTCTGTTGTGTTTCTTTGTGTTTACTGTCAATGGCCGGAAGAAAACGAATCTCAGGGTTGTCTATGGTGACATATATGTAGCTTGATAACAAATTTGCTTTGAACTTTGAACTTCATCCGGGTTCTTTCCCTGCGGATGAAATAAGCGGGGAAGAGCCAGAGGTTGTCCCTGGGATATCGCCTGTGTTTCCCGTCACAATCAGAATGGGAATCAGGTTTCGTATCACCGGCTGATGTCATGAAATTTGTTGTTTTGCAACAGCAGCACAGTGCCAAACTTATCAGAAAATACTATAAATTACAATCTTCTTCTTCTTCATGTTCCTTGCGTGTTACACGCTTGGGCGATCATGGCACTCCACATCGAACGATCCCTCGCAGCGTCAATGATATCTTGCACACTTAGTTCCGTTAGTTCTTTCACAGTGTCCATATATTTTCTTCTCTGCCTTCCTCTTCTGCGTTTCCCAGGCATACAGCCTGGTAATGTAAGGCATTCTGTTTCTCCCTTTCTGATGACATGGCCCAGGAATTTGAGTTTCCTCTCATTTAATGTTCTCATTAAAGATCTTTTTGTATGGGCACGTTGGAGTACTGTCTCATTAGTTACCCTATCTCTATATGAAATTTTCAGCATTCTTCTAAGAAACCACATTTCTGTTGCTTCTAAGTTTCTTTGGAGTTCTGGTGTTATAGTCCATGTTTCGGAAGCGTACAGCAAGATTGATCAGATGTAACATTTTAGTAGCCTAAGCCTTGTTGTTATAGACATGTGTCCGTTGGTAAAAATGGGTTTCATTTTTTTGGAAGTTGGTTTTGGCAATGGCATTTCTTCATTTTATTTCTACTTTACTTCTAGCATCTTGTGATATAAAGCTACCAAGGTAATTAAATAAATTACAATAAGAAATATATAAAAAAACTTAAATTAAATATGAAAAAGAGAGCAGAAAGAGAAAGCAACACACGCACACACAAAATGCCGGAGGGACCCAGCAGGTCAGGGAACATCGATGGAGAGGATTAAACAGTCGACTCCTCGGGGCAAAACCCTTCTTCAGGACTGGGAAGGAAGGGGGAAGGCATCCATTAGTCTTGCGAGACCATGGATCTGTGCCTGGAAAGTCTTCACTCTCCAGGATGCAGGCCTGAGCAAGGTTGTATGGAAGGCTGGCAGTTGCCCATGCTGCAAGTCTCCCCTCTCCATGACACCGATGTTGTCCAAGGGAAGGGCATTAGGACCCATACAGCTTGGCACCGGTGTGGTCGCAGAGCACTGTGTGGTTAAGTGCCTTACTCAAGGACACAACACGCTGCCTCGGCTGGGGCTCGAACTCACGACCTTCAGGTCGCTAGTCCAATGCCTTAACCACTTGGCCACCTGCCCACACACGGGCAGGGGGAAAGACAGCAGAATAAAAAGGTGGTGGGAGGGGAAAGGAGGTGATAGGCGAAGCCAGGTGGGTGGAAAAGGTAAAGGACTGGAGAGGAAGGAATCTGATAGGAGAGGAGAGTCGGCCCAGGGGCAGGTGAGAAGAGGTAAGAGGCCAGGGTAGGGAATAGAGGAGGGGTGGGGTAAAATTTGTCTCCCAGAAGGAAAATCGATATCCATGCCATCGGGTTGGAGGCTACCCAGACGGAACATAAGTTGTTGCTCCTCCACCCTGAGGGTGGCTCCATCACGGCACAGGAGGAGGCTGTGGACCGACATGTCGCAACGGGAACGGGAACGGGAGTTGAAATGTTTGGCCATCGATAAGTTCAGATGGAGGGGAGGTGCCGGACGAAGCGGTTCCCCCCACCCCGATTTCGCGGATCTTGCTGGGGTAGAGGAGGCCACATCGGGAGCACCGGACACAATGGGCGCCTCCCCAGCAGAGCTGGAGGTGAAACGTTGCCTCGCCCAGAAGCAGCGTTTGGGCCCTCGAGTGGAGGTGAGGGAGGAGGTGTATGGGCAGGTGTAGTCTGTCATAAATTGTCGGGGGGAGGGAGGGGTGGGGGGGGGCGACTGCTGGGTCGAGCAACTCCGCACCGTCCAACACAAGCAGAACTTCCCAGGGGCCAGACATTTTAACTCCGATTCCGATTCCCGTCCCCGACAGTTTCCATACCAGCCAGTCAGGATGCTCTCAGTTGTGCCCCTATATGTAGGGTTCTCAGTAATATTAGCTGGACTGTTAACTGTTAATCGCTTATTACTAAAATGGCTTCTCGTACTGTTAACTGCTGAGCAAGGGGCTCTCTGTATCAGCAATGTTTGGGTTATACAGTGTGATAATGGGAATTGTATTCATTTGCTAGCCAATGGAAGTCATGTTATGTTATCTTGTATATGTGCGCTGAGTTGAGGAGCGCGGGCTTTTCCCGGGAGGCGAGCAGAGAGGACAGACGTGCGGGGAACGGACAGCGGTTCCAGGGTGGCGGATACCGGACCTCGGGGGTTCGGAGGGTGGCCGGAGTCTCGGAAGGACGTTGTGGATGGAATCGGAGGTGTGAGCGCCAACGTATTAAAATCTTATGTGCACAAGACTGATAAGTTACTTACTTGGCGCATTTTCTTTTAGTTGTTGTAACTAACCCATAACCTAAACTTGCTATAAAGTATAATTCTTTACTCGCACTTGGTATATTGTTTGATATTTGTGTCGTGGCTGATCATTGGGAGCCTCACACCATATCTGCACCAAAGCATTTGCACTGTTTGGCGGGGTTGACGGCTGTTCACCCAAGGCAACGGCAGTCAGTGGGGGCAAAGGCCGTTACATGTCGAAAGTCCTTAGGATTTGGGGGCCCACACCAAACTTCTTCCACCGTCTAAGGTGAAAGAGGCGCTGGTCTGCCTTTTTAACCACACAGCCAGTATGTACAGACCACGTGAGATCCTCAGTGATGTTTACGCCGAGGAACTCAAAGCTGTTCCCCCTCTCAACCCCAGATCCGTTGATGTCAATAGGGGCTAGCCTGTCTCCATTCCTCCTGTCGTCCACAACCAGCTCCTTTGTGTCATGGAGACAGACCGTTCGGCCCTTCGTACCCATACTGACCCATCAGGATGCCCCCCCCCCCAGTACTCGGCCTGGAGCCTGCCATGCTACGGCACTATTTTCAAGCTGATCGGAGGAAAGTGTAGGGGAACCTCAGTGGTAGGTGTTTTTACACAGTGAGCGGTGGGACACATTGAGAGGCAGACACACGAGAGAGACTTAAGGGATGGTTAGATCGCAACAGGGATGAAAGGGAAGTGGAAGACTATGTGGGAGGGAAGGGTTAGATCTTGGAGTGGGCTACAGGGTCATGCCTGTAATGAGTTCTGTTGTTTCGTGTCCTCAGGGAGAGTTGAGTCCAGGCATAGGTTCGGGCCGTTGGTGGGATAAACCCTGATGGGCCGAATGTCCTCAACGTTTACTGGTACTGAGGTCTGATTCAGTTCCCCCTGCGTCTTCACAGACTGGACAAGGCCCCCTTTTAGACTTGGGAACCAGGAAGCCGACAGACACACGCAAAAACGCTGGAGGAACTCAGCAGGTCGGGCAGCGCCGATGGTGATTAATAACGCATGCCAAATTAACAAACAGTCGACGTTTCGGGCCGAGACCCTTCTTCAGGACTGGGAAGGAAAGGGGGAGGATACCAGAATAAAGAGGTGGGAGGGGAGGGGGAAGGAGGGGCTCGAAGATGACAGGTTGGGTGGGGAGAGAGGGGGGAGATGAAGGAAGAAGCTGGGAGGTGATTGGAGGAAAAAGGCCGAAGG
This sequence comes from Mobula hypostoma, assembly GCF_963921235.1. Classification (NCBI taxonomy): domain Eukaryota; kingdom Metazoa; phylum Chordata; class Chondrichthyes; order Myliobatiformes; family Myliobatidae; genus Mobula; species Mobula hypostoma. Next base: position 63,370,093 of record NC_086128.1, on the reverse strand, counting down.
CTGAAGAAGAAGGAATCTGATAGGAGAGTGGACTGTGGGACAAAGCCAAGGAGGGGAGGTGATAGGCGAGAACAAGAGGTAAGAGGCGAGAGTAGGGAATGGAAGAAGAGGGGAGGAGGAGGGAAACTTTCTGTTTTACCGGAAGGAGAATTCGCTATTCGCACCATCGGGTTGGAGGCGACCCAGACGAGTATGAGGTGCCCGCAGGAAAATGAACCTCAGGGTCGTATATGGTGACGTGCGTGTATCTGATAATAGAACTTGCTTTGAACTTTGACCCTACATCCTATTGCTCCCAGTGTAGCCGGGAGGTAGAGGAAGGGCTCCCCAGTTTCAGGTTTTTTTTGGGGGATGAACATCACCGGGGAGCTCTCTTGGCCCGTCAGTACAGCCTCGACAGCCGAGGGGGCAAAACCATCTGAGGTGCTGAAGGAGAGCTAATCTGCCCCGAGCGTAGCTGGCCGGCTATTGTCGGTGCGCGGCGGAGGGCACACGGACGCGCGGAGCGACGGGGTGGTAGTCGGATCACAAAGCGCACTCCGGCGGGGGGATGAGGACGGCCCCGGGCGCGTCCCCTGGGACTCAACTCAACCTGGAGACAATCGACAACTCTGAATGCTCGTACCGCCATTAAAGACCCGTCCCGTCCCGGGCTCTGTTTCACTCTCCCGCCATCCGGTTGGACACGCAAACACATCTCGGCCGAGACAGTGAGACTGGACAACAGCTTCTCCCCCGGCTGTGCGGCTGAATAATGCCGCACCCCGCTTTGCCAATGGCCTTTGAGCGTTACCGACTAACCAAGGTACTTGCGGCGTGTAAAAAAATGGGAATTAGTCTGCACCGCGCGCACTGTAAATATCTATCTTGCAATCTCGCTGTCTTGAGCAAAGACATATAAAGTTCCGTTCTATTCCATTCAGGGCGGTGAGGGGCAGGCACCAGTAATCCGGTGATCAGTCAGGCCACGGTTGCGAGCTTCCGGGCTGTCGAGGTGGGTATCCGGGGAAGAGGGGAGCGCCTCTGGTGGAGGGGCTCGCCCGTGTCCGTTCCCGGGGGGCGGGGGCAGCTCGCTCACCTTCGGTCCCCACCGGACACTCGGCTCCCACCTGCGGCTCCAAGCCGCTGTCCGCACCCGACGGCGGCCACGCACCGCGGGACCACCGCTCTGACAGGTGGGCTAAACCAGGTGAGGGTAAGCGGTGGGGGGGGGGGGACCTCATATCCCGGTGAGATAGGGACGTGCCTGGCACAGCGTGTGAAATCTGGCCGGATGAGATC
>NC_086128.1:63326312-63363812 GCF_963921235.1 Mobula hypostoma | reverse complement strand
GTATATTTTAGGCATCCATTAGTCTTGCGAGACCATGGGTCTGCGCCTGGAAAATCTTCACTCTCCAGGGCAAGGTTGTATGGAAGACCAGCAGTTGCCCATGCTGCAAGTCTCCCCTCACCATGACACTGATGTTGTCCAAGGGAAGGGCATTAGGACCCACACAGCTTGGCACCAGTGTCATCGCAGAGCAATGTGTGGTTAAGTGCCTTGCTCAAGGACACAACACGCTGCCTCGGCTGGGGCTCGAACTAGCAACCTTCAGATCGCTAGTCGAATGCCTTAACCACTTGGCCACGTGCCATGTGGACAGGTATGTGGAGCTCAGAAAAATAGAGGGCTATGGTAATTTCTCAGGTAAGGACATGTTCAGCACAGCTTTGTGGGCCGAAGGGCCTGTATTGTGCTGTAGGTTATCTATGTTTCTGTTCTATGTTTATCCCTGAGCATATCTGGACAAAGAAGTGGAGAGTCGGCGGCTACCTGCAGGTAGAGGAGGTTCGACCCAAAAGCCGAAAGGCCGAGACAATTCAGCACGGAGCAATAGCCTTCATGACAGACCGCAAAACAACAAGCCGTGAGGGGTGGGGGAGAACAAGAAATAAACACAACCAGGTAACAAAGTGAACTTTAGGCAGGGAGAGTGAAAGATAGGAGCAGAGTGAACAAGGACTGTGGCTGAGAGCCCGGGGTTTTAATAGGCTGCCGGTGATGAGTCTGGAATGGGCGACAGGGGTGAGTCCTATTGGCCGGGTGGAGAATGAGAGGTGCGTGCAGCTGCGGGCTGGGAGGTGTCAGCGGGAAAAGGCTTGACAGAACACTCTGGTGGGGAGAAAATTCAGACCTCTGCCGTGCAAGGAATCTTGATCAACGTGCGTGTGGCAAGGAAGGCTAATACAATGTTAGCAGACATTTTGGGAGGACTGGATTAGAAAAGCAAGGAACCTTTTTGAGCAGTTGTCAGACCACTCTTAGAGTATCGTGAGCCTTTTGGGGCCCCCCTTACCTAAGAAAGGATTTGCTGGCATTGGGGGGGGGGCGGTTCCAGAGGAGGGTCGCGAGAATGATCCCAGAAACCAAAGGGTTAACAAATGAGGAGCATTTGGTCGGTCTGGGTCTGTTCTCGCTGGAGCTCTTCGAAGAATGAGGGAGGATCTCATTGAAACAAATGGATTATTGAAAGGCCGAGATGGAGAGGGTGAGGCGAGGATGATTCACTTCACGGGAGAGCCTCGGACCAGAAGGCGGCAACCTCAGAATGGCGGGATGCTCCTTTGCGGCTGAGATGAGGAGGGATTTCTTTAGCCAGAGGGCGGTGAATCTGTGGAATTCATTGCCGCAGGCTCGTTGTGGAGGCCAAGTCATTGGGTGTGTTGAAAGTGGCGGCTGATCGTTCCTGGTTAGTCAGGGTGTCAAAGGTCACAGGGCGAAGGCAGGAGAGCGGCGTTCAGAGGGTTAGCAAATCAGCCGTGATGGATTTACAGATGGGCTGAATGGCCTGGTTCTGCCCCTATGTCAGATGATCTTATGGACACTTGCGGACTGCTCTTAGCAAGTACTGGTTGAAGCACAATGATGCTCCCATAAGACCATAAAGTATAGGAGCAGAATTAGGCCATTTGGCCCATCGAGTCTGCTCCACCATTTCATCAGAACTGATCCATTTTCCCTCTCTGCCCCAATCTTCTCCCTGCATCCCTTCACGCCCTGACTAATCAAGAATCCATCAACCTCTGCCTTAAATGACTTGGCCTCCACAGCCATCTGTGGCGATGAATTCCACAGATTCACCAGCCGCTGCCTGAGGAAATCCTTCCTCATCTCCGTTCTAACTAGACGTCCCTCTCGTCCTCGACCGCCCCCCCCCCCCCCGCCCCGCCACCAGCGGAACCATCTCCACACCTTTCACCATCCGATAGTTTTCAATTAGGTCACCCCTCATTCTTCTGAATTCCGGTGGGCACAGGCCCAGAGCCATCAAACGCTCTTCACACGCCAAGTCTTCCAGTCCGCGAATCACTTTCCCGGAACCCCCTCCAGTGTCAGCGCACCCTTTCTCAGACAAGGGGTCCGAAACTGCTCCCGGTGCTCCAAATGAGGCCCTCACCACTGCCTTCTACATGTGATAAATAAAATTTAAAAGCCTCTTTAAGCAGCCGCTGGCCAGAGGCACTGTCCCGCTGCCCTAATGAAGACAAACTTCCTTTGCGCGCTGCGCGCTCTCCAGCAGTCAAGTGGCGCTCATTAGGACGCTCAACAGCATGACGAATGGCGATCTTGGGCCAAGAGCCAGCAGGTAGGACAGCAGAGCGACGGGGCAGGGCTCAGGCGAGCGGGATAAAAAACCGCCGACCCTCTCTCGCCTCTCCGCGCCGCCCCCTTGCAAGCTCACGGCCCCGGCACCCGCTGGAATTCGCTGCGCAGACACACAGCAACGCGCTCGTCACGCAGGAGGATATTTCTGTGGTGTGTGTGTGCGTTTGTTCATTTATTAACCGGGAGATGTGCAAAAGAAAATGGGAATAGAAGCAGACTGGGACGTAATCTCTTCCCTAAAGCAACATCACCCCACCAGCAGAATATCATTTCCAAAAGCCTCTCGCCAGATGCCCGGCATAATATATATCTGCGGTATTTTTAAAAAAATCTGTTTCATATTTTGCAACTGAAAACCGACAAACGCACACAATAACCCAGCTGAGGGCTACCGAGGGAAGAGTCCGCCCCCTCCCCCCCCCCGGGAGGCCTGTATTAATATGCATGGTTAAAAAATACGGCGTTACCCGGGGACCTGCATCGTTCAGCTAGCGTTGCTTGAGTGGTTTAACATCATTGCTTGCGCGCTGGCTGTGAACGGGAGCAGGATTTCCCAGGACCCCGCAACTAATCTATTGCATAAATCACTGAACTCTGACTGGTAATACAACAAAATAAGACGCGGAATTGAAAGCTGCATTAAAAGATCAATTAAGGTCTGTAGACCCCGCAGATATAACAACGCTTCTCCCCTCTCGCTCCGCATTTAATATCTCTGATTGGTCTTTTCGTTATGTGCGGGCTAATGGTGCGAGCAGAACATCGCATCTCACCCCACACGCAGACCCCGTTAGTTTATTTCTTCCGTATGATCGTTCTTTTTTTAAAAAAAATATCATTATTATTTTGCTTTTAAAACAATTCCCCTTCTTTTACTAAGCAGCTGGTTGTCGGGCGCGCGTTTGAGCGTTGCAATCGACGCTGCCGCGGTTTAACAGGGATGCCGGGCACCTGCGCTCTCTTTGGCCGATGCCTCTGATGTGCCGGAGGCATCAACCACACAGATTTGACCCGCGCCTTTCTCCCCTCTTCTCCTGGACAACCGACTCCATACCCCACTGACTCTTGACTCAACAACCCTGCGGACTTCAATCGTTTGCGTGATTTGTAATTTTTTTTTCTCTTCTTCTTTCTCTTGCGCTTGGAGATTTTTTTTTGTATTTTATTTTTTTTTAAATTCTTCTTTTTAAATTTGAGATCAGCGCGGAGTACGTCCTTCCGGCCCTTCGCGCCCTGCAACCTCCCCCCCCCCCCCCGTCGCTAGCCTCATCACGAGACGCGTGTTGGCGTGTGGCCAAGTGGTTAAGGCGTTCGTCTAGTGATCTGAAGGTCGCTAGTTCGAGCCTCAGCTGAGGCAGCGTGTTGTGTCCTTGAGCAAGGCACTTAACCACACATTGCTCTGCGACCACACTGGTACCAAGCTGTATGGGTCCTAATGCCCTTCCCTTGGACAACATCGGTGTCGTGGAGAGGGGAGACTTGCAGTTGCCCATGCTGCCTTGCCCAGGCCTGGAAACCTTCCAAGGCGCAAATCCATGGTCTCATGAGACGAACGGATGCCTATTAATCACTGGACAATCAATGACGCAATTAACCTTTCAACCTTTCAGCCGGTAGGTCTTTGGACAGTGGGAGATAACCGACGCGGTCGCGGGAGAGAACGCACAAACTTCTTACAGGCAGCGGCGGGAATTGCTACATCTGCCCCTACACCCCCTCCCTCACTGCCACCCAGACTGCCTTCCAGGTGAGGTGATACTTCACCTGTGAGTCTGTTGGGGTCGTTTACTGTGCCCGATGCTCCCACTGTGGCCTCCTGCACATTGGTGAGACCCAGCGTAGATTGGGAGACCGCTTTGCTGAGCACCTAGGCTCTGTCCACCAGGACAGGTGGGATCTCCCAGTGGCCACCCCATTTTAATTCCACTTCCCATTCCCATTCCGATATGTCCATCCATGGCTTCCTCCACTGTCGTGATGAGGACGCACTTCGGTTGGAGGAACAACACCTTATGATCCGACTAGGTAGCCTCCTTCCTGTAATGCTCTCCCAACCCCACTGCCTTCTCCATTTCCCATCTCCTTTTCCTTCTCTCACCTTGTCCGCCCATCGCCTCCCTCCGGTGTTCCTCCTCTCCTCCCTTTTCCTTCTTCCATGGCCTTCTGTCTCTCTCAACAAACAACTTCCCAGCTCTTTACTTCATCCCTCCCCCTCCAAGTTTCACCTGCCACCTGGTGGTTCTCTCTCTCTCTCCTCCCTCCCCCCGCCATTCCACCCCACCTTTTAAATCTACTCCTCAGCTTTGTTTTTTCCCCTCCAGTCCTGCCGAAGTGTTTTGGGCCTGAAACGTCGACTGTTTACTCTTCTCCCTAGATGCTGCCTGGTCTGCTGAGTTCCTCCAGCATTGTGTGTGTGTGTGTGTGTGTGTGAGAGAGAGAGAGAGTGTGTGAGAGAGAGTGTGTGTGAGAGAGAGGAAGTGTGTGTGTGTGTGTGTGTGTGTGTTGTGTGTGTGTGTGCATGTGTGTGTGTGTTTGTGTGTGTGTGTGTGTCTGTGTTTGTGTGTGTGTGGTGTGTGTGTGTTGTGTATGAGTATGTGAGTGCGTGTTTGTGTGTGTGCATGTGTGTGTGTGTGTGTGTGTGTGTGTGTATGTGTGTGTGCGTGTGTGTGTGTGTGTTTGTGTGTGTGTCTGTGTTTGTGTGTGTGTGGTGTGTGTGTGTTGTGTATGAGTATGTGAGTGCGTGTTTGTGTGTGTGCATGTGTGTGTGTGTGTTTGTGTGTGTGTGTGTGTCTGTGTTTGTGTGTGTGTGGTGTGTGTGTGTTGTGTATGAGTATGTGAGTGCGTGTTTGTGTGTGTGCATGTGTGTGTGTGTGTATGTGTGTGTGCGTGTGTGTGTGTGTGTTTGTGTGTGTGTGTATGTGTGTGTTTCTGTGTGTGTGTGTGTGTGTGTGTGTGTTGTGTATGAGTATGTGAGTGTGTGTTTGTGTGTGTGCATGTGTGTGTGTGTGTGTGTGTGTGTGTGTGTGTGTGTGTGTTGCTCAGATATCCAGCACCTGCAGGTTTTCTCTTGGCGGGAATTGAAGGTGGGTTGCCTGTACTGGAAAGCCTAGTGCTAACCACTACACTACCGGGCAGCCCCCCCATTTCAATTTCTTAATTTGGGTTCTTTCTTTTGGGTTTCTTGCTCTGTGGCTCCCTGTGAGCAGGCAAATCTCAAGGCTGTGTAGTTCACGCACCCTTTAATAGTAAATGGCTTGACTCGTTTTCAGGGGCTTCACAACTCATGTTCTGGTGTTAGTATTATGGATACGATACCGAAGGCTGTGCTGGATGGGAGTATTCCACGTACCATATTAAAATGGGCGTGCACGGTAAAGCCTGATTAGACCACACTTGGATCATTGTTGGAGGCTACCCAGATGGAATATAAGGTGATTCTCCTCAAACCTGAGTGTGGCCTCATGGAGGCAGAGGACTGACATGTCAGAATGGGAATGGGAAGCAGAATTGAAACAGGCGGCCTTGCCTGCCCCTGCCTCCTCCCCCGCCACCACTCAGGACCCCAAACAGTCCATCCAGGTGAGGCGACACTCCATAAGACCATAAACCATAAGACATGCTCTCTTCTTGCTGCTGACATCAGGAAGGAGGTACAGGAGCCTCAGGACCCACACCACCAGGTTCAGGAACAGTTATTACCCCTCAACCATCAGGGAGGAGGTACAGGAGCCTCGGGACCCACACCACCAGGTTCAGTAACAGTTATTACCCCTCAACCATCAGGAAGGAGGTACAGGAGCCTCAGGACCCACACCACCAGGTTCAGGAACAGTTACTATCCCTCGACCATCAGGAAGGAGGTACAGGAGCCTCAGGACCCACACCACCAGGTTCAGGAACAGTTACTATCCCTCGACCATCAGGAAGGAGGTACAGGAGCCTCAGGACCCACACCACCAGGTTCAGGAACAGTTATTACCCCCTGAACCATCAGGAAGGAGGTACAGGAGCCTCAGATCCCACACCACCAGGTTCAGGAACAGTTATTACCCCCTGAAGCATCAGGAAGGAGGTACAGGAGCCTCAGGTCCCACACCACCAGGTTCAGGAACAGTTATTACCCCTCAACCATCAGGAAGGAGGTACAGGAGCTTCAGGACCCACACCAATAGGTTCAGGAACAGTTATTACCCCCTCAACCATCAGGCTCTTGAACAGGAGGGGGGATATATAGGACTCTTTTAATATAAAGATTATTTATCTTGTTATTTCATGTTCGTTATTTATCGCTATTTACCGAAATCTGCATTTGCACAGTTTGCTTTACAGTTCCTGATGTTTATAGTCACTGTCCTACAGATTTGAGAAAGAATCCCACGGCTGAAAGTGGTGACCTGTATGTACCCTGATAATAAATGTTTCTTTGAACTGTCTGGTTATCTGTCTGTGGAGTAACACGCATGAAATGCTGGAGGTACTCAGCAGGTCAGGCAGCGTCTATGGAAAGGAGTAAAAAGTCAACGTTTCGGGCTGAGACCTTTCGCCAGAGTTACCTGACTATTTATTTTCTTACGTACACGGGCCCTTCTGGCCCAATGAGGTGGCGCCAGTCAACTATACCCGCGTAAACCAATTAACCTGCTAACCCGTTAGTCTTTGGAGTGTGGGAGGAAACCTGGGCACACAGGGGTCACCGACAAAGAGTGGCGGGAGTTGGATCTGGGTTGCGTTGGGCTAAGCGCTATGTTACTGTGTCACTCTGTTACGTCATGCTGCGTAAAGTCCCCCCGTCCCAGCTCGGATCCCGGACTGTCGTTCTCTTCCGCACCACCTTCACACACACACACACACACACACACACACACACACACACCCCTGGAGGAACTCAGCAGGTCAGGCAGCATCTACGGAGAGGAATAAAGAGTCGACATTTCGGAAATGGAAAGTTCTATTCAAAAGGTTCAAAGGAACATCTAAACAAGCCTGATGCATTTTGGAAACAAGTCCTGTGGACTGATGAAGTTAAAATAGAACTTTTTTGGCTGCAATGAGCAAAGGTATGTTTGGAGAAAAAAGGGTGCAGAATTTCATGAAAAGAACCCCTCTCCAACTGTTAAGCACGGGGGTGGATCGATCATGCTTTGGGCTTGAGTTGCAGCCAGTGGCACGGGAAACATTTACTGGTAGAGGGAAGAATGAATTCAATTAAATACCAGCAAATTCTGGAAGCAAACATCACACCGTGTGTAAAAAAGCTGAAGATGAAAAGAGGATGGCTTCTACAACAGGATAATGAACCTAAACGCACCTCAAAATCCACAATGGACTACCTCAAGAGGTGCAAGCTGAAGGTTTTGCCATGGGCCTCACAGTCCCCTGACCTAAACATCATCGAGAATCTGTGGATAGACCTCAAAAGAGCAGTGCGTGCAAGACAGCCCAAGAATCTCACAAAACTAGAAGCCTTTTGCAAGGAAGAATGGGTGAAAATCCCCCAAACAAGAACTGAAAGACTCTTGTCTGGCTACAGAAAGCATTTACAAGCTGTGATACTTGCCAAAGCGGGTGTTATTAAGTACTGACCATGCAGGGTGCCCAAACTTTTGCTTTGGGCCCTTTTCCATTTTTTGTTATTTTGAAACTGTAAAAGATGGAAATACAGAAGTTTTCTTGCTTAAAATATTAAAGAAATGCGTCATCTTTAACTTTATGCCTTTTGGAAATCAGTTCATCTTTTACTCGCTTAGCTATTCACAGTAATGGAAATTTTGACCAGGGGGTGCCCAAACTTTTGCATACCACTGTATACATATTCACTGTAATTCACATGCTTCCGCTATTATCATGTATTGCTTTGTACTGCTGCCACAAAAACAACAAATTTCACAACATATGCTGGTGATACTAAACTTGATTCTGTTTCTGAAGTTCTGTTTAATTTATGCTGGATTTTGACGCTCAGCTGGCCACTTCATTCAGTGCCTCCAATGGCTGACAGAGTGGCCACGGAGCTTCTGTCCGTGATCTTCTGCTGCTGTAGCCCGTCCGCTTCAAAGTTTGGTGTGATGCGTTCAGAGTGCTCTTAGACTATGAGGAGAGATTGAGTAGCCTGGGACTGTACTCGCTGGAATTCAGAAGAATGAGAGGAGATCTTAGGGAAATTATGAAAGGGATAGATAAGATAGAGGCAGGAAAGTTGTTTTCACTGGTAGGTGAGACTAGAACTAGGGGACACAGCCTCAAGATTCGGGGGAGTAGGTTTAGGACGGAGATGAGGAGGAACTGCTTTTCCCAGAGAGTGGTGAATCTGTGGAATTCTCTGCCCACTGAAGCAGTGGAGGCTTCCTCAGTAAATGTATTTAAGACAAGGCTGGATCGATTTTTGCACAGTAGGGGAATTAAGGGTTATGGGGAAAAAGGCAGGTAGGTGGAGATGAGTCCATGGTCAGATCAGCCATGATCTTATTCAATGGCGGGGCAGGCTCGACGGGCCAGATGGCCGACTCCTGCTCCTGTTTCTTATAGTTTTACGCTCTTCTGCAACCCATTGTTGTGACGTGTGGTTATTTGAGTTACTGTCGCCTTCCTGTCAGCTTGAACCAGTCCGGCCGTTCTCCTCTGACCTTTCTCATTAACAAAGTGTTTTCACCCACAGGACTGCTGCTTACTGGATGTTTTTGTTTCTCACACCATTCTCTATAAACTCTAGAGACTGTTGTGCGTGAAAATCCCAGGAGATCAGCAACTTCTGAGGTACTCAAACCACCCCGTCTGGCACCAACAATCATTCCACAGTCAGAGTCACTTAGATCACATTTCTTCCCCCATTCTGATGTTTGGTCTGAACAACAACTGAACCTCTTGACCATGTCTGCATGCTTTTATGCAGTGAGCTCCTGCTACGCGATTGGCTGATTGAATATTTGCATTAACGAGCAGGTGTACACCTAAAAAAATGAATGCACGGCACTGCACAAATGTCTTAGGCATCTATATATAGCGAGGGTGTCTAAGACTTTGGCACACAGCACTGTATTTGTCAACGTGGAGTGGAGAGCGAGTTTGTAAATCAGGCGGAAGCGAAGGATGTTGGGAATGGTGAGGGGTGGGGTGCCGCGGGAGGGGTGTGGGGACAGGTGGCAGAGAAGGAGTGTCAGGGGTCAGAGGGTGCAGATACACCCAGCCCTGAGACACCAGGCAAGGTGATCTGATTCCAAACAATTGGTTTATTGATCATTACAGAATGTCTCTCTGGTGCTTTCCATTCCCTCCCCTCTCCTTTCCCTTTTTCCCAACCATGATTCCCCTCTCCCTCCCCCTTTTCCCAACCATGATTCCCCTCTCCCTTCCCCTTTTCCCAACCATGATTCCCCTCTCCCTTCCCCTTTTCCCAACCATGATTCCCCTCTCCCTCCCCCTTTTCCCAACCATGATTCCCCTCTTCCCAACCATGATTCCCCTCTCCCTCCCCCTTTTCCCAACCATGATTCCCCTCTCCCTCCCCCTTTTCCCAACCATGATTCCCCTTTCCCAGCCCCTTTTCCCAACCATGATTCCCCTCTCCCTGCCCCCTTTTCCCAACCATGATTCCCCTCTCCCTTCCCCTTTTCCCAACCATGATTCCCCTCTCCCTCCCCCTTTTCCCAACCATGATTCCCCCCTCCCTTCCCCTTTTCCCAACCATGATTCCCCTCTCCCTCCCCCTTTTCCCAACCATGATTCCCCTCTTCCCAACCATGATTCCCCTCTCCCTCCCCCTTTTCCCAACCATGATTCCCCTCTCCCTCCCCCTTTTCCCAACCATGATTCCCCTTTCCCAGCCCCTTTTCCCAACCATGATTCCCCTCTCCCTGCCCCCTTTTCCCAACCATGATTCCTCTCTCCCTTCCCCTTTCCCCAACCATGATTCCCCTCTCCCTTCCCCTTTTCCCAACCATGATTCCCCTTTCCCTGTCCTCCTTTCCACTCTCAGTCCACAATAGAGACCCAGATCAAAATCAGGGTTATCATCACTCACACGTCATGAAATTTGTTTTTGTTTGCGGCAGCAGTACAGTGCAATACGTAAAGTTACTACAATTAGGCACACCTACATAGGTGTGCCTAAGACTTTTACACAGGACTATGTTCGCCTCAATGAGTAGACAGCTTTAAAAAATGGCCACGGAGTACCTCCAGACTTCGATAATAGATCTGCTTTGACTCTGACTGAGGGTGTCAGCTCTGGGCGGGGGAGGAGAGGGATGTTGTGCTGGCAAACCACCTTAACAGCCTGTGCAAATGAGGATCGTTTCGTGAACACCCAGCCCGACCTGCTGTTCACAAGCTCCAATGCGCCCAGCCCCAGTGCTGTCTACCTCCGCTCGTCCCACTGCGGGTAAAATTAAAGCACAGTGTGGTGGATGTAAGACCACAAGACTGAGAGCACGATCGGCCCATTCGGCCCTTCGAGTCTGCTCCGCCATTCCATCATGGCTGATCTACTATCCCTCTCAACCTCCATCCTCCTGCCTTCTCCCCATAACCTTTGACCCCCCCTTGACTAACCAAGAACCCGTTGACCTCCGCTCCAAATAGACCCAGTGATGTGCCCTCCACAGCCCCCTCTGGTAATGGGTCCCACTGGTACAACGCCCTCTGGCTGAAGAAATTCCTGCTTGTCCCCGTTCTCTGGTCCTAGGACTCTCCACACCCACTCTGTCCAGGGCTGTCGATAACCGATAGGTTTCCCTCATTCATAGAAACATAGAAAATAGATACAGGAGTAGGCCATTCGGCCCTTCAAGCCTGCACCGCCATTCAGTATGATCATGGCTGATCATCCAACTCAGAACCTTGTACCAGCCTTCTCTCCATACCCCCTGATCCCTTTAGCCACAAGGGCCATATCTAACTCCCTCTTAAATATAGCTAATGAACTGGCCTCAACTGTTTCCTGTGGCAGAGAATTCCACAGATTCACCACTCTCTGTGTGAAGAAGTTTTTCCTCATCTAGGTCCTAAAAGGATAAAGGGCCTTCCCCTTTATCCTCAAACTGTGACCCCTCGTTCTGGACTTCCCCAACATCGGGAACAATCTTCCTGCATCTAGCCTGTCCAATCCCTTTAGGATTTTATACGTTTCAATAAGATCCCCCCTCAATCTTCTAAATTCCAGCGAGTATAAGCCTAGCCGATCCAGTCTTTCATCATATGAAAGTCCTGCCATCCCAGGAATTCTTCAGAGCTCGATGTTAGGACGCAACACTCCAAGCGACAGCCAGTAATTTATCCTAATGCCGTGCAGAGCGGGCTAACTATGACTCTCACAAATCCCGACAGATGTATGGGTTGGATAGCTTCCCTGCCTGGGTCGCCATCTCCGCCCGGCCCGGCCCGGAGCCCTCCGGCGCGCAGGATTTCACGTGGTGCCCGGTTCAGCCAGCTTTGCCCCACGTAAAACGAGCCCCCCCCCAAAAAAAAAACACCACCGGGGCTGCCCTCTTCTTATCACTACGACCGGGGGTTGCCACGCCTTAGCGGCCCCGAGATGTCCAACTACTTGGGGCGGGAGCCCCAAGTGCGGGTCTAAATGGCGGGTTTATTAACCGAGGCGCGAGATGGCGTATGAAATTCGTGCATTTTCGCAAATAGCTCGCAATGAATTACTCAGACGAACCAAGAACGCAAACAATATTTCTCAGATACTCAGCACGCAACAGAGAGGAGCCACAGTGGGGTTTGAGACCCACACTCGAAGTTTCAGGAACAGCTTCTTCCCCTCTGCCATCAGGGAGGAGGTACAGGAGCCTGAAGACACACACTCAACGATTCAGGAACAGCTTCTTCCCCTCTGCTATCAGATTTCTGAATGGACTTTGAACCCATGAACACCATCTCACTACTTTTTATTTCTGTTTTTTGCGCTGCTTATTTAATTTAATTAATATGTATTTACTGTAATTTACAGATTTTATTCTTATGTACTGCTACTGCACAACAACATCAGCACAGGTCAGTGATATCAAACCCGATTCCGATGCTGCCAATAAATCCGATTCTGGTTAATAATCACGTCATGGTAACGTGGAATTCAGCACAAAGTACGGTGTCAGAAATCACTAATCAGGCAGTTGCCTGTAAGTACAACAGGTCAGGCGGCATCCATGGGGAGGAATACACAGTCGACGCTGCCGCAAGATCGAGGAGCAGAATTAGGCTATTCAGCCTATCGTGTCTGCTCTCCCATTTCATCATGTCTGATCCATTTTCCTCTCGGCCCCTACCTCCTGCCTTCTCCCCATATCCCTTCATGCCCTGACTAAACAAGAATCTATCAGCCTTTGCTTCAAATATGCCCGATGGCTTAGCCTCCAGAGCCGTCTGTGGCAAAGAATTTCACAGATTCAACACCCTCTGGCGAAAGAAATTCCAGTTATCTCTGTTCTAAATGGACGCCCCTCTGTTCTGAGGCTGTGTTTTCTTGTCCATACTCTCCACATCCACTCTATCTGTGCCCTCTGGTCCTAGACTCCCCCACTGCAGGAAACATCCTCTCCACATCCACTCTATCTGTGTCCTCTGGTCCTGGACTCCCCCACTATAGGAAACATCCTCTCCACGTCCACTCTATCTGTGTCTTCTGCTCTTAGACTGTCCCACTATAGGAAACATCCTCTCCACATCCACTCTATCTGTGTCCTCTGGTCTAGACTCCCCCACTATAGGAAACATCCCCTCCACATCCACTCTGTCTGTGCCCTCTGGTCCTGGACTCCCCCACTATAGGAAACATCCTCTCCACATCCACTCTATCTGTGTCCTCTGGTCCTAGACTCCCCCACTATAGGAAACATCCTCTCCACATGCACTCTATCTGTGTCCTCTGGTCCTAGACTCCCCCACTATAGGAAACATCCTCTCCACATCCACTCTATCTGTGTCCTCTGGTCCTGGACTCCCCCACTATAGGAAACATCCTCTCCACATCCACTCTATCTGTGTCCTCTGGTCCTAGACTCCCCACTGCAGAAAACATACTCTCCACATCCACTCTGTCTGTGTCCTCTGGTCCTAGACTCCACCCACTATAAAAAACATACTCTCCACATCCACTCTATCTGTGTCCTCTGGTCCTAGACTCCACCCACTATAAGAAACATCCTCTCCACATCCACTCTATCTGTGCCCTCTGGTCCTAGACTCCCACACCATAGGAAACATCCTCTCCACATCCACTCTATCTGTGTCCTCTGGTCTAGACTCCCCTCACCATAGGAAACAACCTCTCCACATCCACTCTATCTGTGTCCTCTGGTCCTAGACTCCCCACTGCAGAAAACATACTCTCCACATCCACTCTATCTGTGTCCTCTGGTCCTAGACTCCCCCATGATAGGAAACATCCTCTCCACATCCACTCTATCTGTGTCCTCTGGTCCTAGACTCCCCACTGCAGAAAACATACTCTCCACATCCACTCTATCTGTGTCCTCTGGTCCTAGACTCCACCCACTATAAAAAACATCCTCTCCACATCCACTCTATCTGTGTCCTCTGGTCCTAGACTCCCCTCACTATAGGAAACATCCTCTCCACATCCACTCTATCTGTGTCCTCTGGTCCTAGACTCCCCACTGCAGAAAACATACTCTCCACATCCACTCTATCTGTGTCCTCTGGTCCTAGACTCCACCCACTATAAAAAACATACTCTCCACATCCACTCTATCTGTGTCCTCTGGTCCTAGACTCCACCCACTATAAGAAACATCCTCTCCACATCCACTCTATCTGTGCCCTCTGGTCCTAGACTCCCCCACTATAGGAAACATCCTCTCCACATCCACTCTATCTGTGTCCTCTGGTCTAGACTCCCCTCACCATAGGAAACATCCTCTCCACATCCACTCTATCTGTGTCCTCTGGTCCTAGACTCCCCACTGCAGGAAACATACTCTCCACATCCACTCTATCTGTTCCTCTGGTCCTAGACTCCACCCACTATAAAAAAAATACTCTCCACATCCAGTCTATCTGTGTCCTCTGGTCCTAGACTCCACCCACTATAAAAAACATCCTCTCCACATCCACTCTATCTGTGTCCTCTGGTCCTAGACTCCCCACTGCAGAAAACATACTCTCCACCTCCACTCTATCTATGTCCTCTGGTCCTAGACTCCACCCACTATAAAAAACATCCTCTCCACATCCACTCTATCTGTGTCCTCTGGTCCTAGACTACCCTCACTATAGGAAACATCCTCTCCACATCCACTCTATCTGTGTCCTCTGGTCTAGACTCCCCTCACCATAGGAAACATCCTCTGCACATCCACTCTATCTGTGTCTTCTGGTCCTAGACTCCCCCATTATAGGAAACATCCTCTCTACATCTACTCTATCTGTGTCTTCTGGTCTTAGACTGTCCCACTATAGGAAATATCCTCTCCACATCCACTCTATCTGTGTCCTCTGGTCCTAGACTCCACCCACTATAAGAAACATCCTCTCCACATTCACTCTATCTGTGTCCTCTGGTCCTAGACTCCCCTCACTATTGGAAACATCCTCTCCACATCCACTCTATCTGTGTCCTCTGGTCCTAGACTCCCCTCACTATAGGAAACATCCTCTCCACATCCACTCTATCTGTGTCCTCTGGTCTAGACTCCCCTCACCATAGGAAACATACTCTCCACATCCACTCTATCTGTGTCCTCTGGTCCTAGACTCCACCCACTATAAAAAACATCCTCTCCACATCCACTCTATCTGTGTCATCTGGTCCTAGACTCCCCTCACTATAAGAAACATCCTCTCCACATCCACTCTATCTGTGTTCTCTGGTCTAGACTCCCCTCATCATAGGAAACATCTTCTCCACATCCACTCTATCTGTGTCTTCTGGTCCTTGACTCCCCCATTATAGGATACATCCTCTCTACACCCACTCTATCTGTGTCTTCTCGTCTTAGACTGTCCCACTATAGGAAACATCCTCTCCACATCCACTCTATCTGTGCGCTCTGGTCCTAGACTCCCCACTGCAGGAAACATCCTCTCCACATCCACTCTATCTGTGTCCTCTGGTCCTAGACTCCACCCACTATAAGAAACATCCTCTCCACATTCACTCTATCTGTGTCCTCTGGTCCTAGACTCCCCTCACTATAGGAAACATCCTCTCCACATCCACTCTATCTGTGTCCTCTGGTCCAAGACTCCCCCACTGTAGGAAACATCCTCTCCACATCCACTCTATCTGTGCGCTCTGGTCCTAGACTCCCCACTGCAGGAAACATCCTCTCCACATCCACTCTATCTGTGTCCTCTGGTCCTAGACTCCACCCACTATAAGAAACATCCTCTCCACATCCACTCTATCTGTGTCCTCTGGTCCAAGACTCACCCACTGTAGGAAACATCCTCTCCACATCCACTCTATCTGTGTCCTCTGGTCCTAGACTCCCCCACTATTGGAAGCATCCTCTCCACATCCACTCTATCAAGGTCTTTCAATATTTGATAGGTTTCAATTAGACCCTGAGCCAATAGACTGGTCCTGGACTTATTTCCGGGCATAATTTACATATTACTATCTAACTATTTATGGTTTTATTACTATTTAATTATTTATGGAGCAAATGTAACGAAAATCCCATTTCCCCCGGGATCAATAAGGTATTACTATGACTATGACTAGGAGGACCAGAAAGGAGGGAGGGTAGAACCGGAAGAAGATGGTGATGAGTGTGGAGAGGAGGATGAGTCAGCAGGTGACAGGTGAGACCAGGTGAGAGGGAAGGTGGGAGGGTGGGAGAGGGGGAGGAGGACAAGCTGACAGGTGAGACCAGGTGAGTGAAGAAGGTGGTGTTGGGAGAGGAGGAGAAGTAGCAGCTGACAGGTGACAGGTGAAGGAATCTGACAGGAGAGGAGATTTGGAGAAAGGGAAGGAGGAGAGGCACCAGAGGTGGGTGTGCTGGGCGCATGAGAAGATGAGAGGGGGTGAGAGGGGAACTAGAATAGGAAGTGGAAAATTGGCGAGGGGAAAGGGGAAGACATTAATTGAAGTTGAAGCAATCAATGTTCATGCCATTGGATTAGAGTCTACCCAACAGGTAGGATATAGAAAAATTAGACATACATGATTACACACTGCCTTTCTCATTCTGAGAGGTTCATGACTCCCTCACATCCACCCAACAGTCTCTTTGACCCCTGCCCCCTGTACCATCAGGTAGCCAGAAGGTACCATAGCATTTGTACAAGAGCTATTAGGAAGGGAAACAGCCTCTTCCCCCCAAGACCGTGAGATGACTGAAGTACCTGCCACCACCCAGGCCTCATCACGGATGAAATGTCAGTAGCTTTATACTGTCCACTTTTAAACTTGAATTGTAGATGTTATCACTATTATTGTTCGTTAATTTATTTGTGGTAAATATGACTTCATGTGACGTATGTGTTACAGTTCTGTGAAAAGTCCTTGGCAAACTGAATGATTTGAAAACAAGTCCCGCTTTATAAAAATATTGGAATCAAAATCAGGTTTAATATCATGGGCGTATATCGCAAAATTTGTTGCATAGTTGGCAACAGTACATTGCAAAGAAAGTATAAATTATTAGAAAAAATATATATACAGTATATATATATGTGTGTGTGTGTGTGTGTGTGTGTGTGTGTGTGTGTGTGTGTTGGTGCGTGGCCAAGTGGTTAAGGTGTCGGTCTAGTGATCTGAAGGTTGCTAGTTCGAGCCTCAGCCGAGGCAGCGTGTTGTGTCCTTGAGCAAGGCACTTAACCACACCTTGCTCTGCGACGACACCGGTGCCAAGCTGTATGGGTCCTAATGCCCTTCCCTTGGACAACATCGGTGGCGTGGAAAGGGGAGACTTGCAGCATGGGCAACTGCCGGTCTTCCATACAACCTTGCCCAGGCCTGCGCCCTGGAAACTTTCCTTTGATTATGCGCCCTGGAAACCTTCCTTCAAAAGAAACCTGGAAGGTGCAAATCCATGGTCTTACGAGACTAACGGATGCCTATAAATGTATGCATGTATACACACAGTTCTGTGCAAATGTCTCGGGCATGTATAGGTAGCTACGGTGTCTAAGACTTTTGCACACAGTACTGCATTTGTCAATGTAGAGCAGAGAGGAAGTTTGTAAATCTGGCGGGAGCACAGGGTGTTGGGAATGGTGAGGGTGGAGTGCCGCGGGAGGGGTGCGGGACAGGTGGCAGAGAAGGAGTGTCCGAGTCATCCAGACCTGAGACACCAGGCAGGGCAATTTGATTCCAAACAATCAATTTATTGATCATTACAGAATGTCTTTGTGGTGCTTCCCCCTCTCCCTCCCCCTTTTCCCCAACCATGATTCCCCTCTCCCTGCCCCTTTTCCCAACCATGATTCCCCTCTCCCTCCCCCTTTTCCCAACCATGATTCCCCTCTCCCTGCCCCACTTCCCAACCATGATTCCCCTCTCCCTCCCCCTTTTCCCAACCATGATTCCCCTCTCCCTGCCCCACTTCCCAACCATGATTCCCCTCTCCCTTCCCCTTTTCCCAACCATGATTCCCCTCTCCCTGCCCCACTTCCCACTCTCAGTCCACAATAGAGACCCAGATCAGAATCAGGTTTATCGTCACTCACATAGGTCATGATTTTTTTTTTTGCGGCAGCAGTACAGTGCAATACATAAAATTACTACAGCGTTGTGTGCAAAAGTCTTAGCTCTAGCTATATATGTGTGCCTAAGAGTTTTGCACAGTACTGTGTGTGTGTGTGTAAGTTATAAGCTCTGTGTTGCGAAACTTGGTCTGGAGGAAAATTGTTTCAGATTTTCTGTGAGGTTGAATGACAATAAACCGAATTTGATTTTCAACTTGAAGTTATTTATTCAGAAAATCTGCTACAGCGCGAGCAGACCTTCGGTGCGCTTCATAAAGGAAGGCTACACCGCGTGATAGAATTAGTTGTTTTGCCCTAATAAAAAGCATTTCAGCTGCTCTCTCCAGATAAAACCCCCTGCTCGCCAATCTCGCGGGGCGTCTCAGACCCACAGTCTTAATGATAAATATTAAATTGCTCTTAAGATTTCTTCTGCCCCTCGCCCCCCCGCCCTGTAGATTGTTTGAAATTAGCAGCTCGGTTTGTGAGAGGGCATCAGACTGTCTGCTTTCTTTCCGATCTGGGGAGTCAGTGCGTGGACCAACGGTGGTGGCGGGGTGGAGACAGAAAAAACATAGAGTGAAAACTTCAAACCCCCTTCTTGGCATTGAACATCTACGGCCATGAATAGTGCACAACGCAGACCCTTCGGCCCGCAATGTTGTGCTGACCCTTTAACCTGCTCCCACATCAATCTGGTCCTTCCCTCCTGTACGGCCCCCCATCATCCGTGTCCCGATCAGAATCGGAAGCGGTTTAATATCACCAGCACCTGTCATGAAGTTTGTTATCTGGGCAGCAGCATAGTAAAAGAGAAAAAAATACTGTGATTTACAGTAAGAATATATTAAGTAGTTAAATTAAATAAGTAGTGTGAAAAAATAGAAATAAAAACGTAGTGAGGTAGTGTTCATGGGTTCAATGTCCATTGAGGAATCATTTGGCGGAGGGAAAGAAGCTGTTCCTGAATCGTTGAGTGTGTGTCTTCAGGCTCCTGTACCTCCTCCCTGATGGCAGAGTGGAAGAAGCTGTTTCTGAATCGTTGAGTGTGTGTCTTCAGGCTCCTGTACCTCCTCCCTGATGGCGGAGGAGAAGAAGCTGTTCCTGAATCGTTGAGTGTATGTCTTCAGGCTCCTGTACCTCCTCCCTGATGGTAACAGTGAGAACAGGGCACATCCTGGGTGGGGGGAAGGGGGGTCCTTAATGACGGATGCTGCCAATCTGCGAGTTTCTTAAACTCCCCAAACTTATTAACCCATAGTTGTTTTCGGAAACCGGAGGGCCCAGTGGAAAACCAATGGGGTCGCGGACAAAACCTACCAACCCCTTACAGACAGCGGCGGGAACTGAACGGCGATCTCCGGCACCGTGCGGTGTTTTGCTAGGCTCTATGTTACTGTACCTTTTCCTGAATAAGAGCCTCTTGGATGCCCCTGTCCTACCTGCCTCCACCTTTGGGAGCAAACCAGCATCTTCAAAGGCTGCCCCTGCCCCCGGAATCATGGACATTATCTCTTCTCCCCTCTCCCATCGGGCAGAAGATACAATTCCTGAAAGCACGTCCCGCCAGGCTCAAGGACGGCTTCTCCCCCGCTGTTATCAGACTCCTGAATGATAAGATGGATTCTTGGCCTCACAGTCTACCCCGGTTACCACCTTTTATCTCACCATTTACCTGCTCTGCACCCTCCCAGTGGCTTTGAGACTTTATTCTGCGTTGTCATTTTTTTTCTTGTTCACTCCATCTTGGCCCCGGGGCAACAACCATAAGGCGCAGCAGCAGAATTAGGCCATTTGGCCCATCGAGTCTGCTACGCCACCTCATCACCGCTGATCCATTTTCCGTCCCAGCCCCAATCTCCTGCCTTCTCCCCCGACACCCACCCACCCCACCGTAACCCTTCACGCCCTCAGCAGTGATCGGCCATTCGGCCCATCGAGCCCGTTCTGCCATTCCACCACGACTGATATACTTTCCCTCTCAACCCCCATTCTCCTGCCTTCTGTAAGAGCGGGAAACAGGCCATTCGGCCCGTCGGTCTGCTCTATCCTTCCGCTGCGGCTGATTTATTGCCCTCTTCAACCCCCATTCTCCTGCCTTCTCTCCGTAAGCCGAAGGGGGGGGGGCAGAATCAGGCCGTTCGGCCCATCGGGTCGGCTCTGTCATTCCATCACGGCCGGCCTAACCCCCATTCACCTGCCTTCTCCCCTCGACGCCCTGATAAATCAAGAACCCATCAACCTCCGCTTTAAACGCACCCGGCGACTTGGCCTGCACATCTGCCGCAATGAATCCCGCAGATTTAAATCGTTCCCCCGCTCCGGGCTAAAGAAATCTCCCTTCATAATAAATCAACAGGAACACCCATAAGGCGTTGACACAGAACTCTGTCAACCATTTTCTTTAAACACAGGCACTCGCAGCTGATTTAAAAACAGTTCACTTTATGCACGGCGCGTCCCGACGGCCAGGCAGGCGCAGGAGACCGACGCCGGTTATGAGTAGTTCCTGTCCCTATTAAGCGGCGTAACGTCCCCAATCCCGGCCACTTTCTCCATTAGCTTTTGTTCTTCGAGGGTCGTCCCGAACAAGCGGCTGCTGCCCCCCACGCCCTCCACGACTGACCGGAGCGCACGGCATTCCGCTAACGTCCCCGGCGACGGTGCTCAGTGCGGCATCTCCGAACGAGCCTCGCAAATTTCTACAGGCGCACCGCGGTGAGCCTCCGAACCGGCTGCATCATCGTCTGGTGCGGTGGGGGTATCGACGGGCCACTGCACGGGATGGAAATGAACCGCGGAGAGTTGTGAACTCAGTCAGCCCCGTCACGGGCACCGGCCTCCAGGGCATCTTCAAGGCGCAATGCCTCAGAAAGGCGGCGACCATCATTCAGGGCCCCCACCACCCAGGACGTGCCCTCCTTACATCGCTGCCATCAGGGAGGAGGTACAGGAGCCTGAAGACACACACTCAACGATTCAGGAACAGCTTCTTCCCCTCTGCCATCAGGGAGGAGGTACAGGAGCCTGAAGACACACACTCAACGATTCAGGAACAGCTTCTTCCCCTCTGCCATCAGATTTCTGAATGGACAATGAACCCACCTCACTACTTTTTTTTTATTTCTATTTTTGCATTACTTATTTAATTTAACTATCTAATACCTATAGTTATTTTTAATTCACAGTTCTTTTGAGAAGATTCTGTCATGCAGCTCGATAAAACTCTGGTTAGGCCACACTTGGAGTACTGTGTCCAGTTCTGGTCACCTCACTAGAGGAAGGATGTGGAAGCATTGGAAAGGGTACAACTGCCTGGTTTAGAGAGTATGCATTATGATCAGAGATTAAGGGAGCTAGGGCTTTACTCTTTGGAGAGAAGGAGGATGAGAGGAGACATGATAGAGGTGTACAAGATAATAAGAGGAATAGATAGAGTGGATAGCCAGCGCCTCTTCCCCAGGGCACCACTGCTCAATACAAGAGGACATGGCTTTAAGGTAAGGGGTGGGAAGTTCAAGGGGGATATTAGAGGAAGGTTTTTTTACGCAGAGAGTGGTTGGTGCGTGGAATGCACTACCTGAGTCAGTGGTGGAGGCAGATACACTAGTGAAGTTTAAGAGACTACTAGACCGGTATATGGGGGAATTTAAGGTGGGGGCTTATATGGGAGGCAGGGTTTGAGGGTCGGCACAACATTGTGGGCCGAAGGGCCTGTACTGTGCTGTACTATTCTATGTTTTATGTTCTATATTCTAAGTAATTCACCGTTCTTTCCCCACCCCCATATCACTATGTATTGAATTGTACAGCTGACGCAAAAAAAGTTACAGATTTCACGAGATATGCCGGTGGTATTAAACCGGGTTCTGATTTCTGACTCACTAATCCTTTCAGAGTCGGAGGACGGCAGCCGGGCGCCCAACCCTGCGAGCGCCGGCACGGCCCTCACAGGCCCCGGCGTGTGCGAGCGGCTGACACGCCAGGGTGAGGCGGGCTCGGTGAGTTCGTCCCCCGACAAACCGGGTCACCGCGGAACCAGAGTCCCGGTTGAGCGCTTCTCCCCCACCAGCGGGTAGCGGCGGGGAAATTAAAGAGAATTTGTTTTTGACGATTCTCAAATGACTGCTGAGAGCAGGCTGCCGGCCTTCTGGAGGGGCTTCTTGCCCTGGGGCCGAGGAGAGGCCGGCGGGAGCTGTCCCAGATCTCACCGAGCGAGTGAAGAGCAAAGACAGAGGAGCAGAGTTAGGCCGTTCGGGCCATCGCTTCCGCCCTGCTGTACCACCTTGGCTGAAATTACTTTCCCTGTCAAACCCTGGCGGGGGGTGGGGAGCGGGCGGTCAGGTGAAGTTAGAAGCTGGGAGGTGAGAAGGGATGAAAGAGAGGGGGGGAGAGAGAGGGGGAGAGAGAGAGGGAGAGAGAGAGAGGAGGGAGAGGGGGAGAGAGAGAGAGGGAGGAGAGAGGGGGAGAGAGAGAGGGAGGAGAGAGAGAGGGGGAGAGGGAGGAGAGAGAGGGGGAGAGAGAGAGGGGGAGAGAGAGAAGGGAGGGGGAGAGAGAAGGGGGAGAGAGAGGGGAGAGAGAGAAGCGAGAGAGAGAGGAGAGAGAGAGAAGAGAGAGAGGAGAGAGGGGGAGAGAGAGAGGAGCGAAAGAGAGAGGAGAGAGGGGGAGAGAGAGAGGAGAGGGGGGAGAGAGAGAGGGGGAGAGAGAGAGGAGAGAGAGAGGAGAGAGGGGGGAGAGAGAGAGGAGAGGGGGAGAGAGAGGAGCGAGAGAGAGGGGGGAGAGAGAGAGGAGAGACAGAGAGGGGGAGAGAGAGAGGAGACAGGGGGGAGAGAGAGGAGAGAGAGAGAGAGGGTGAGAGAGAGAGGAGAGACAGAGAGGGGGGAGAGAGAGAGGAGAGAGAGAAAGAGGTGAGAGAGAGAAGAAAATAAAATTGGAACGGGGAATGGAAAAATGTAAACAAGAGGCCACCCAGATGGGGTACGAGGGTCCGCCACTCCAACCTGATGCCTGGGCCTGATTGTGGCCGAAGCTGAGGGTTGTGTCGGAAATCCCCGTTCTGTTGCTTCCTCGCCCACAGGAGCTGCCTCACTTGCTGAGAGCCCCCGGCATTGTGTGTCTGTGTGTCTGTTTGTTGTCGCACCCTTCCCCGGAATGTCTGCTCCACCCGCCCCTCTCCCTCCCTCGGTCTCCCCCTGTTGGGGGGTCCCCGGCCCCCCAGTGACTCTGGAGTGTGATGACAGGGGCTCCCCGGCCTAGGGGACGGGCAGGGCTCGCCGGGTGCCGGATGAAAGGTGGTTTTGTATTTTTTTTCTAGTTGAAATGCGTGTCAGTGAGGAAGGGTCAGCTGGAGGGGGGCAAACAGGCCGGTTGTCAGGGCAACCAGGAAGCACTGTGGGTCCCACAGTCGTTACCTGGGCCGCTCGGCAGCGGTGACCGGGGAGCTGCTCGTTAACTGGGATGTGACTGGACTTGGTTCTTTTTCTACCCCTCTCCCTCTCTTTCCTCACCTCTCCCCTCTTCCTACCTCTCTCTTCCTCTCTCTCTCTCTGACTCTCTGTTATAAGACCATCAGACTGAGGAACAGAATTAGGCCTATTTGGCCTCCCTGGCCTGAGTTAGTTGGGGTGTGAAAGGTTACAGGGTGAAAGGTGGAGAGTGGAGGGAGTCTCGGACCAGAGGGCATCATAGACTCAGAATAGAGGGAGATGAGGTGAAATTTCTTTCAGCAGAAGGTGGTGAATCAGTGGAATTTGTTGCCACAGACAGCTGTGGAGGCCAAGTCACTGGGTATATTTAAAGCAGAGGTTGATATTTTCTTAGTCAGTGTGTCAAAGGTTATTGGGAACAGGCAGGAGAATGGGGTTGAGAGGGATAATAAGTCAGCCATGATAGAATAGCAGAGCAGACACGATGGGCCGAATGGCCAAATTCTGCTCCACCATTCCATCATCTAGTCCTAGACCCCCCCACTATAGGAAACATCCTCTCCACATCCACTCTATCTGTGTCCTCTGGTCCTAGACTCCCCCCACCATAGGAAACATCCTCTCCACATCTACTCTATCTGTGTCCTCTGGTCCTAGACTCCCCCACCATAGGAAACATCCTCTCCACATCCACTCTATCTGTGTCCTCTGGTCCTAGACTCCCCCACTATAGGAAACATCCTCTCCACATCCACTCTATCTGTGCCCTCTGGTCCTATACTCCCCCACCATAGGAAACATCCTCTCCACATCCACTCTATCTGTGTCCTCTGGTCCTAGACTCCCCCACTATAGGAAACATCCTCTCCACATCCACTCTATCTGTGTCCTCTGGTCCTAGACTCCCCCACTATAGGAAACATCCTCTCCACATCCACTCTATATGTGCCCTCTGGTCCTATACTCCCCCACCATAGGAAACATCCTCTCCACATCCACTCTATCTGTGTCCTCTGGTCCTAGACTCCCCCACTATAGGAAACATCCTCTCCACATCCACTCTATCTGTGTCCTCTGGTCCTAGACTCCCCCACTATAGGAAACATCCTCTCCACATCCACTCTATCTGTGCCCTCTGGTTCTATACTCCCCCACCATAGGAAACATCCTCTCCACATCTACTCTATCTGTGTCCTCTGCTCCTAGACTCCCCCACTATAGGAAACATCCTCTCCACATCCACTCTATCTGTGTCCTCTGGTCCTAGACTCCCCCACTATAGGAAACATCCTCTCCACATCCACTCTATCTGTGCCCTCTGGTCCTATACTCCCCCACCATAGGAAACATCCTCTCCACATCCACTCTATCTGTGTCCTCTGGTCCTAGACTCCCCCACTATAGGAAACATCTTCTCCACATCCACTCTATCTGTGTCCTCTGGTCCTAGACTCCCCCACTATAGGAAACATCCTCTCCACATCCACTCTATCTGTGTCCTCTGGTCCTAGACTCCCCCACTATAGGAAACATCCTCTCCACATCCACTCTATCTGTGTCCTCTGGTCCTAGACTCCTCCACTATAGGAAACATCCTCTCCACATCCACTCTATCTGTGTCCTCTGGTCCTAGACTCCTCCACTATAGGAAACATCCTCTCCACATCCACTCTATCTGTGTCCTCTGGTCCTAGACTCCCCCACTATAGGAAACATCCTCTCCACATCCACTCTATCTGTGTCCTCTGGTCCTAGACTCCCCCACTATAGGAAACATCCTCTCCACATCCACTCTGTCTGTGTCCTCTGGTCCTAGACTCCCCCACTATAGGAAACATCCTCTCCACATCCACTCTATCTGTGCCCTCTGGTCCTATACTCCCCCACCATAGGAAACATCCTCTCCACATCTACTCTATCTGTGTCCTCTGCTCCTAGACTCCCCCACTATAGGAAACATCCTCTCCACATCCACTCTATCTGTGTCCTCTGGTCCTAGACTCCCCCAGTATAGGAAACATCCTCTCCACATCCACTCTATCTGTGCCCTCTGGTCCTATACTCCCCCACCATAGGAAACATCCTCTCCACATCTACTCTATCTGTGTCCTCTGGTCCTAGACTCCCCCACTATAGGAAACATCTTCTCCACATCCACTCTATCTGTGTCCTCTGGTCCTAGACTCCCCCACTATAGGAAACATCCTCTCCACATCCACTCTATCTGTGTCCTCTGGTCCTAGACTCCCCCACTATAGGAAACATCCTCTCCACGTCCACTCTATCTGTGTCCTCTGGTCCTAGACTCCCCCACTGTAGGAAAGATCCTCTCCACATCCACCCTATCTGTGCCCTCTGGAACTAGATTCTCACACCATCGGAAACGTCCTCTCCACAACCACCCTATCCCTTTATTCAAGTGCCAGCTAAACATTTCCTCAATCCCTTTATCGTATCTGCCTCCTCTACAACACCTGGCAAAACACACTTTGCGCATCAGACGCAAAGGAACTTCGGTGTACATGTCCTATAACTGTTTTCGTTATCGATTAAGGTATGTCCTCTCGTATTTCACAGTTACATTCTGAGGGGAGGTGTTGGGGGAGAAGTGGTCTGCTTGTCCGCTCTAACTGTGCCAATTACAAATGTATTACTCCCCATAGTTGCTCAAATGTCCTTGGCTGGTGTCTCAGAGCTCTGCCCCCGCCCGTGGCTCCCCCTCTCTGCCACCAGTCCCCACAGCGCCCCACCCTCGCCACTCCCAACACGCCTTTGCCCCCGCCGGATCGACCAAGTCGCTCTCCGCTCCTCGTTGACAAACGCAGAGCCGTGGGCAGAAGTCTGCGGCAGCCCGGCTCCGGGCGTGCGCCCCTGTGACCTCCGCGCACAGCTCCGCGTTGTCGGCGCTAGGCGACCCCGGCTGGGATTCCGCCGTCCCGCGGGCTCCCGGCCAAGCGAGGCAGGGAGACGCGGAGAGGAGGCCACATCCCTTTGCCCGGCCCGGCCTGACCTTCAGACTGGGCGGGAAGTCCAGCGGCCCCATTCCCCCGGATGGGAGATGCCTTTGCGCAAGGACAAGAACTGACGACAGCTTTTGGCAAGGGCCCTGATAAAAGTCCCATACATCACAGTGCCTTATCTGGCCGCGACATCCTCTCGACAGGAACAACATCTCATGCACGGTTTTTTATCGCCGGGGGATATGTAAATACTTCAGCTGCTTGCGAGAGTTGAATTATTGCCATCTTCCCAAGATTTCCTGACTCAGCACCGGCTTCCCTCCAGGAGGGTGACAACAGGAGGACGAAGTTTCTCTAACTTCCGGCAATGTCTCCCGCTCTCCCGCTTCTCTCTTTTTCCGTTCCACATTCTCACCTCCCTCTGGGTCCTTACCTCCTTCCCTCTCTCCCACAGTCCACCATCCCATCCGATCAGATTCGTCCTTCCTCGGCCCTTTCCACCAATCACCTCCCAGCTTCTTATTTCAACCCCCCCCCCCGACCTGCCTTCACCAATCACCTTCTGGCTTGTGTTCCTTTCCCCTGTTCATTCCCCTCCGTAGATGCTGACTGACCTGCTGAGTTCCTCCAGCATTCTGTGTGTGTGTGTGTGTGTGTGTGTGTGTGTGTGTGTGTCTGTGTGTGTGTGTGTCTATGTTTTTCTGTGCGTCTGTGTGTGTGTGTATGTGAGTGTGTCTGTGTGTGTCTGTGTGTGTGTGTCTGTCTGTGTGTGTCTGTGTGTGTGTGTTTGTGTGAGTGTGTCTGTGTGTGTGTGTCTGTGTGTGTGTGTGTGTGTGTGTGTGTGCATGTGTGTGTGTGTGTGTGTGTCTATGTTTTTCTGTGCGTCTGTGTGTGTGTGTATGTGAGTGTGTCTGTGTCTGTCTGTGTGTGTGTGTCTGTGTGTGTGTGTCTGTGTGTGTGTGTCTGTGCGTGTGTGTGTATGTGAGTGTGTCTGTGTGTGTGTGTCTGTGTGTCTGTGTGTGTCTCTGTGTGTGTGTGTGCGTGTGCGTGTGTGTGAGTGTGTGTGTGTGTGTGTCTGTGTGTGTCTGTGTGTGTGAGTGTGTCTGTGTGTGTGTGTCTGTGTGTGTGTGTGTGTGTGTGTGTCTCTGTGTGTGTGTGTGTGTGTGTGTGTGTGTGTGTGTGTGTGAGTGTCTGTGTGTGTCTGTGTGTGTGTGTGTGTGTGTGTGTCTGTGTGTGTGTCTGTGTGTGTGTGTGTGTGTGTGAGTATGTGTGTGTCTGGGTGTGTGTGTGTGTGTCTGTGTGTGTGTGTGTGTGAGTGTGTCTGTGTGTGTGTCTGTCTGTGTGTGTGTGTACGCGTGTGTGTGTTTTTCTCCAGATTCCCAGCGTCTGCAGCACCTCATGATGGGTCATAGTCTTGACTCCGTCAATGGCTCCTGAAGTTTGGAGCCCACTGACAAAGTTAAAGGTTGAAGTCTGTCACGAGCCTCGTGGCCTGTCAGGCCAGTGTTTACGCCGGCTTCCGTGGCGTGAGGTGACTGAGAGTACGAGACTCCCCCCCCCACCCCCGCCGGATAGGATGCCAGTCTATCGCGAGGTTTACCCCCAGTATTTTGCCTGTTCCCTTTTTCAGCTGGGTGGACTGGAGCAGTGTGTGATTAAGTGCCTTGCTCAAGTACACGACACGCTGCCTCGGCCGGGGCTCGAACCCACGACCTTCAGGTCGCTAGTCCAACGCCCTAACCACCTGGCCCACACGCCAACACGCCCACACAAGCGTCACCAGGGCAAGAGAAGATCTGCAGATGCCGGAAATCCGGAGCAACGCACGCACAATGCTGTGTAACTCACCAGGCAGCGTGTATGGAAAAGAGTAAGCAAAGAGAAGGGGTTTCGGGCCGAGACCCTTCATCAGGACCGGAGAGAAAAGGATGAGGAGTCAAAGTTAGAAGGTGGGGGAAGGGGAAGAGGTGAAGTAAAGAGCTGGGAAGTTGTTTGGTGAAAGAGATACCGGGCTGGAGAGGAGGGAATCTGATCGGAGCGGACAGAAATCCCTGGAATCCATGGCGTCGGGTTGGAGCTACCCAGACGGAATATGAGGTGTTGCTCCTCCAACCTGACTGTGGCCTCATCGCGGCAGCGGAGGAAACCGTGGACTGTCATGTCGGAATGGGAATGGGAGGAGGAATTAAAGTGGGCAGCCACCGGGAGATCCTGCTCGTTCTGGCGGACGGAGCGTAGTTGCTCGGTGAAGTGGTCTCCCAATCTGCGTCAGGTTTCGCCGATACACAGGAGGCCGCACCAGGAGCACCGGATACGGTCGATGACCCCAACAGACTCACGGGTGAAGCATTGCCTCACCTGGAAGGACTGTCTGGGGCCCTGAATGGTGGTGAGGGAGCTGGTGTGGGGGCATGTGTAGCACTTGTTCCGCTTGCAAGGATAAATACCAGGAGGGAGATCAGTGGGGAGGGACGAATGGACAAGGGAGTCACGTAGGGAGCAATCCCTGCGGAAAGCAGAAAGTTGGAGGGGGAGGGAAAGATGTGTTTGGATGTGGGACCCAGTTGGAGGTGTCAGAAGTTTCGGAGAGTTACGCGCAGGCCGGTGTGGTGGTAGGTGAGGACAAGAGGAGCCTGGTCTCACCTGTCACCCGTCAGCTTGTCCTCCTCCCCCCTCTCCCCGCCCACCCACCTTCCACCTCACCTGGTCTCACCTGTCACCTGCCAGCTTGTCCTCCTCCCCCTCCCCCACCCACCCACCTTCCCCCTCACCTGGTCTCACCTGTCAGCTTGTCCATCTCCCCTCCCCCCCCTCACCTGGTCTCACCTGTCACCTGTCAGCTTGTCCTCCTCCCCCTCCCCCACACACCCACCTTCCCCCTCACCTGTTCTCACCTGTCAGCTTGTCCATCTCCCCTCCCCCCCCTCACCTGGTCTCACCTGTCACTTGTCAGCTTGTTCTCCTCCCCCTCCCCCACCCACCCACCTTTCCCCTCACCTGCCACCTGTAATTAGTTGTACTACTTCCTCCTTCTTAATCTGGCCTCCCCCAACTTCCTCTCCAGTCTGGGTAAAGAGTTACAGCCAGAAACCTCAGCTGTTTATTCCCCCTCCACAGAAGCTGCCCGACCCCGCCGCGTACCTCCAGCACCTTCTGCGCCTAGCTCTGCTGCATCCCTTGTGGGTGGCCCCCCCGACCCCCGGGAGTCTGGATTTTGTTTGGAGATATACCACGGTTACCACCCGGCACCACCCCATTGCACCCACGCGACCCACTCACCGACTATCCCATTTGTTTGGAACGTGGGAAGATAGCAGAGCATCCGGAGGAAATCTACGTATGCGGTTAAAGGGGGAGAACACAAAAACTCCATGCAGGCAGCGGCGGGAACCAAACCCCGATCGCTACAAGCTGGTGCTTAAAGTGAGGCGTTGATCACTACTCTGGAATCCTCATTTGGCACGGGCCAGTTTCTGCGCTGACTCTGTGACCCTGCGGAGCGTTATCACAACGGAGATTCTGACCTGGAACAGCACGTGAGCACCATTGCAGAGACACGTGGCCAAATGCGCCTGCTTTCTCAGAGGTCTGCGCAGATTTGGCATGCTGCCTTAAACTTTGACAAACTCCGCTAGAAGCTTGGAGACCATCCTGACTGGCTGCATCACGGCCTGGTATGGACACATCAAACTCCAAGAATGGAAAAGCCTATGAAATGTAGTGGATACACCCCAGTCTATCAGAGGACAAGACCTCCACACCATGAGTGCAAGGACACAGCATCCATCAGCAAGGGCATCCACCACCCAGGCCATGCTCTCTTCTCAAGACTGCCATCGGAAAGGAGGTACAGGAGCCTCAGGACCAAACCACCAGGTTCAGGAACAGTTATTACCCCTCAACCATCAGGAAGGAGGTACAGGAGCCTCAGGACCCACACCACCAGGTTCAGGAACAGTTATTACCCCCTCAACCATCAGGAAGGAGGTACAGGAGCCTCAGGATCCACACCACCAGGTTCAGGAACAGTTATTACCCCCTCAACCATCAGGAAGGAGGTACAGGAGCCTCAGGACCCAGACCACCAGCTTCAGGAACAGTTATTAACCCCTCAACCATCAGGATGGGGGTACAGGAGCCTCAGGACCAAACCACCAGGTTCAGGAACAGTTATCACCCCTCAACCATCAGGAAGGAGGTTCAGGAGCCTCAGGACCCACACCACCAGGTTCAGGAACAGTTATTACCCCCTCAACCATCAGGAAGGAGGTACAGGAGCCCCAGGTCCCACACCACCAGGTTCAGAAACAGTTATTACCCCTCAACCATCAGGAAGGAGGTACAGGAGCTTCAGGACCCACACCACCAGGTTCAGGAACAGTTATTACCCCCTCAACCATCAGGAAGGAGGTACAGGAGCCTCAGGACCCACACCACCAGGTTCAGGAACAGTTATTACCCCCTCAACCATCAGGATGGGGGTACAGGAGCCTCAGGACCAAACCACCAGGTTCAGGAACAGTTATCACCCCTCAACCATCAGGAAGGAGGCACAGGAGCCTCAGGTCCCACACCACCAGGTTCAGGAACAGTTATTACCCCTCAACCATCAGGAAGGAGGTACAGGAGCCTCAGGACCCACACCACCAGGATCAGGAACAGTTATTACCCCCTCAACCATCAGGAAGGAGGTACAGGAGCCTCAGGACCCACACCACCAGGATCAGGAACAGTTATTACCCCCTCAACCATCAGGAAGGAGGTACAGGAGCCTCAGGACCCACACCACCAGGTTCAGGAACAGTTATTACCCCTCAACCATCAGGCTATTGAACCAATGTGGATAACTTCACTCACCACAACACTGAACTGATTCCACAACCCACAGATTCACTTTCAATGTCTTTACAACTCATGTTCTCAGTATTATTTATTTACAGCATGCATTTTTTCTATTTGCTCAATTAGTCTTTGTTGGAAAATTCGTTGTTTGTTAGCCTCTGTTTCTCTAAAGTTTTAATTAAAGCAGTTAATTATTTTCATTGCGGCATCTGCATGAAATCGAATCTCAGGCGAGTATAGGGCGACCACATTGCCTTTGATAACAAATTCATTTTGAATCTACTTGGGCTCTGAACATGGAGCGAGAGTGGGCACGTGCAACTCATTGGTTCATAGTGGCAGTGAGGTGCGAGGCATACGAAAAGTGGCTGCACACACACAAAGTGCTGGAGGAACTCGGCAGGTCAGGCAGCATCTATGGAGGGGAATAAACAGTCGACGTTTCAGACTGAGACCCTTCTCCAGCACTGAGGAGGAAGGACCATAATAAGAAAGACTGGGTGATGTTCCCCTCTCCCCACCCATGAGTTCATGGTCTGTCCAGAAATCTCGTGGCAGAGGGGAAGGAGCTGTTCCTGAATCGTTGAGTGTGTGTCTTCAGGCTCCTGTACCTCCTCCCTGATGGCAGAGGGGAAGAAGCTGTTCCTGAATCACTGAGTGTGTGTCTTCAGGCTCCTGTACCTCCTCCCTGATGGCAGAGGGGAAGGATCTGTTCCTGAATCGTTGAGTGTGTGTCTTCAGGCTCCTGTACCTCCTCCCTGATGGCAGAGGGGAAGAAGCTGTTCCTGAATCGTTGAGTGTGTGTCTTCAGGCTCCTGTACCTCCTCCCTGACGGCAGAGGGGAAGAAGCTGTTCCTGAATCGCTGAGTGTGTGTCTTCAGGCTCCTGTACCTCCTCCCTGATGGCAGAGGGGAAGAAGCTGTTCCTGAATCATTGAGTGTGTGTCTTCAGGCTCCTGTACCTCCTCCCTGATGGCAGAGGGGAAGGAGCTGTTCCTGAATCGCTGAGTGTGTGTCTTCAGGCTCCTGCACCTCCTCCCTGATGGTAGCAATGAGAAGAGGGAATGTTCTAGGTGGTGGGGGCCCTTCCTTTTGAAGGTGTCCTCGACTGGTGGACGCCAGTGACCGTGCTGGATGGGGCCTGCTGAGGCTCCAGCCCTCCACAGCTCCTTCTGGTCCTTCCACACCAGACAGTGAGTTGTTCTACTCAGGAAAGCACCCGTGCAGTTCAATAACTACAGCAGAAAAGGGACCGGGTTGACTGAGGACGAATTACAGGGCTCTACGTACAAGTAGGAGAGAACGAGATTTATTGTAACTGACGCACGTCGTGAAATTTGTTGTTTTGTGTTAGCACCCGTTAGTCTCGTGAGACCATGGATTTGTGCCTTGGAAAGTTTCCAGGGCGCAGGCCTGGGCAAGGTTGTATGGAAGACCGGCAGTTGCCCATGCTGCAAGTCTCCCCTCTCCACGACACCGATGTTGTCCAAGGGAAGGGCATTAGGACCCATACAGCTTGGCACCGGTGTCGTCGCAGAGCAATGTGTGGTTAAGTACCTTGCTCAAGGACACAACACGCTGCCTCGGCTGAGGCTCGAACTCACAACCTTCAGATCACTAGACCGATACCTTAACCACTTGGCCACGCACCAACACAGATTAAAATACATTAAAGTATATCTATAATTTACAATGATAGATTGTGGCCTCGGGCTCCTGTACCACCTTGCGACCAGGACAGAGTGCTGGGATTTGAACACACAACCTCCCCGTGAGCGCTAGCTGAGAGAGACATAAAAGACGCTCTACTCTCCATCAGACTGACGTTTAATGAGTCAGTTCCAGACCCCACGTCCTCTCTGACTGGGTGCAGGAGTGAGGTGTTTTTAAAATAAAATACCGACAATGTTAACTGGTTTCTCTTTACACTGACCCCGCCCGCCCCCGTTTGACTGACTGGGCTCTGTTTCTCGTAAGAGATTGGGAGATTTATTTAATTCCCCCGAAAATGTGAGTGTTTACACCTTTATTGTAGCAACGTGGAGATAAATAGATAGAAGTGGAAAGGATGGGATTTGAAACAACGCCTTGGAGTTGCAGTTCCCTCCATCCGCCACTAGGTCGCACTAGAAGCCCAGGTTTTAGTTCGACTGCGGGCATTGGAGTTGCTGGCGGAGCCCAGGGAGGCACATTTCCTGTACCCTCTTCCCTCAACACAACACAGACATTAACAGGCCCATTTTCTCCCAGGAACAGCAGGCCATGCACAGATAAGCAGACTGAGCACCAGCCCGGATCAGTAAAGAACAAGCTGCAGTGATGCCCTCTCTCCGCAAGGGTCTCCGAACTAAGATCAGCCCTGGAAATGCGGTGCCTGCAGTTGCTACAGTAGTCGGGAGCACAGGTGAGCAAGAGTAAAATCACTCGGCCTGGTGTAATCTGAAGGCAGAATAGAAAGATAATGGCACGAAGAGAGGAACAACAGAGAGTTCTTGGAGTCTACACCTCCGGCAAAGTTGCCGCACACATAGGTAGGGTGGTTAAGAAGGCATATGGTGTGTGGGCCTTCATTAGTCAGGGGAACTGAGTTCAAGAGCCATGAAGTAATATCACAGCTCTATAAAACCCTAATTAGCCAGAGTGTTGTGTCAGGCCAGGTCCCCTCACTATAGGAAGGATGTGGAAGCTTTAGAGAAGGTGCAGAGGAGATTCACCAGGACGCTGCCTGGATTAGAGAGGGTGCAGAGGAGATTCACCAGGATGCTGCCTGGATTAGAGAGGGTGCAGAGGAGATTCACCAGGATGCTGCCTGGATTAGAGAGGGTGCAGAGGAGATTTACCAGGACGCTGCCTGGATTAGAGAGGGTGCAGAGGAGATTCAACAGGATGCTGCCTGGATTAGAGAGGGTGCAGAGGAGATTCACCAGGATGCTGCCTGGATTAGAGAGGGTGCAGAGGAGATTCACCAGGATGCTGCCTGGATTAGAGAGGGTGCAGAGGAGATTCACCAGGATGCTGCCTGGATTAGAGAGGGTGCAGAGGAGATTCACCAGGATGCTGCCTGGATTAGAGAGGGTGCAGAGGAGATTCACCAGGATGCTGCCTGGATTAGAGAGGGTGCAGAGGAGATTCACCAGGATACTGTCTGGATTGGAGAGGGTGCAGAGGAGATTCACCAGGATGCTGCCTGGATTAGAGAGGGTGCAGAGGAGATTCACCAGGATGCTGCCTGGATTAGAGAGGGTGCAGAGGAGATTCACCGGGATGCTGCCTGGATTAGAGAGGGTGCAGAGGAGATTCACCGGGATGCTGCCTGGATTAGAGAGGGTGCAGAGGAGATTCACCGGGATGCTGCCTGGATTAGAGAGGGTGCAGAGGAGATTCAACAGGATGCTGCCTGGATTAGAGAGGGTGCAGAGGAGACTCACCAGGATGCTGCCTGGATTAGGGAGGGTGCAGAGGAGATTCACCGGGACGCTGCCTGGATTAGAGAGGGTGCAGAGGAGATTCACCAGGATGCTGCCTGGATTAGAGAGGGTGCAGAGGAGATTCACCGGGATGCTGCCTGGATTAGAGAGGGTGCAGAGGAGATTCACCGGGATGCTGCCTGGATTAGAGAGGGTGCAGAGGAGATTCAACAGGATGCTGCCTGGATTAGAGAGGGTGCAGAGGAGACTCACCAGGATGCTGCCTGGATTAGGGAGGGTGCAGAGGAGATCCACCAGGACGCTGCCTGGATTAGAGAGGGTGCAGAGGAGATTCACCAGGACGCTGCCTGGATTAGAGAGGGTGCAGAGGAGATTCACCGGGATGCTGCCTGGATTAGAGAGGGTGCAGAGGAGATTCACCGGGATGCTGCCTGGATTAGAGAGGGTGCAGAGGAGATTCAACAGGATGCTGCCTGGATTGGAGAGGGTGCAGAGGATATTCACCAGGATGCTGCCTGGATTAGAGAGCGTGCAGAGGAGATTCAACAGGATACTGTCCGGATTGGAGAGGGTGCAGAGGAGATTCACCAGGATGCTGCCTGGATTAGAGAGGGTGCAGAGGAGATTCACCAGGATGCTGCCTGGATTAGAGAGGGTGCAGAGGAGATTCACCAGGATGCTGCCTGGATTAGAGAGGGTGCAGAGGAGATTCACCAGGATGCTGCCTGGATTAGAGAGGGTGCAGAGGAGATTTACCAGGATGCTGCCAGGATTAGAGAGGGTGCAGAGGAGATTCACCAGGATGCTGCCTGGATTAGAGAGGGTGCAGAGGAGATTCACCAGGATGCTGCCTGGATTAGAGAGGGTGCAGAGGAGATTCACCAGGATGCTGCCTGGATTAGAGAGCGTGCAGAGGAGATTCACCAGGATACTGTCCGGATTGGAGAGGGTGCAGAGGAGATTCACCAAGATGCTGCCTGGATTAGAGAGGGTGCAGAGGAGATTCAACAGGACGCTGCCTGGATTAGAGAGGGTGCAGAGGAGATTCACCAGGATGCTGCCTGGATTAGAGAGGGTGCAGAGGAGATTCACCAGGATGCTGCCTGGATTAGAGAGGGTGCAGAGGAGATTCACCAGGATGCTGCCTGGATTAGAGAGGGTGCAGAGGAGATTCACCAGGATGCTGCCTGGATTAGAGAGGGTGCAGAGGAGATTCACCAGGATGCTGCCTGGATTAGAGAGGGTGCAGAGGAGATTTACCAGGATGCTGCCAGGATTAGAGAGGGTGCAGAGGAGATTCACCAGGATGCTGCCTGGATTAGAGAGGGTGCAGAGGAGATTCACCAGGATGCTGCCTGGATTAGAGAGGGTGCAGAGGAGATTCACCAGGATGCTGCCTGGATTAGAGAGCGTGCAGAGGAGATTCACCAGGATACTGTCCGGATTGGAGAGGGTGCAGAGGAGATTCACCAGGATGCTGCCTGGATTAGAGAGGGTGCAGAGGAGATTCAACAGGACGCTGCCTGGATTAGAGAGGGTGCAGAGGAGATTCACCAGGATGCTGCCTGGATTAGAGAGGGTGCAGAGGAGATTCACCAGGATGCTGCCTGGATTAGAGAGGGTGCAGAGGAGATTCACCAGGATGCTGCCTGGATTAGAGAGGGTGCAGAGGAGATTCACCAGGATGCTGCCTGGATTAGAGAGGGTGCAGAGGAGATTCACCAGGACGCTGCCTGGATTAGAGAGGGTGCAGAGGAGATTTACCAGGATGCTGCCTGGATTAGAGAGGGTGCAGAGGAGATTCACCAGGACGCTGCCTGGATTAGAGAGGGTGCAGAGGAGATTCACCAGGATGCTGCCTGGATTAGAGAGCGTGCAGAGGAGATTCAACAGGATGCTGCCTGGATTAGAGAGGGTGCAGAGGAGATTCAACAGGATGCTGCCTGGATTAGAGAGGGTGCAGAGGAGATTCACCAGGATGCTGCCTGGATTAGAGAGCGTGTCTATTGAAGTCCGTTTGAATGAGCTCGAGCTTGCCTCTTTGGCAAGGAGGGTGAGAGGTGACTTGATAGAGGTGTTCAAGATGACAAGAGGCACTGCTCGAGTGGACAGTCCAGAGACCTTTTCCTGGGGCAGAAGTGGCTCATACAAGGGGGCGTAATTTTAAGGTGATTGGAAGAGAGTTGAGGGGGTATGTCAGAAGCATGACTGGTACACAGAGAGAGGTGGGCATGGGGAATGCCCTGCCAGCAGGGGTGATAGAGACAGATACATCAGAGGCATTTAATAAACTCTTAGACAGGCTCACAGATGATAGAACACTGAAGGGTTACCTGGCAGGGAAGGGTTAGATTGGCATTGGAGTATGTTAAAAAGTTTGGCAAAAAAGAAAAATCATGTCCCAGAGGCCCTGCACTATACTGGACTGTTATTTAATTTTTTTTTAACTTAGTGAACAGCAGCCCACCAATTTAAACCTAGTCTAATCCCAGGACAATTTACAATGACCAACTAACTTACTAACCAGTACGCTTTGGACTGTGGGAGGAAACCCACATGGCCACGGAGAGAACATACAAACTCCTTACAGAGGACGCCGGAATTGAACCCTGAACTCCGCGAAATCCCAAGATGTTTGAGAGTCGCGCTAAACCCCTACGCTACCGTGTTCTAAGTTCTGAGTAAGGAGTAAATGGTAGAACCCTTAGCAGCATTAATGTACAGGGAGATCTGGGGTCCGAGCCCATAGCTACTCTCTGTACGAAGAAGATCAGGAATCAGAATCTATCACTGGCATATGTTGTGAAATTCGTTGCTTTGCGGCAGCAGTACATTGCCACACATGATAATGAAATGGTCAGCAGACGATTTCTCTCCA
>NC_086128.1:63318812-63321312 GCF_963921235.1 Mobula hypostoma | reverse complement strand
TTGAAGGTATGAGACGTGAATTAGCTAAGATAGACTGGCAAATGACACTTCAAGGATTGACGGTGGATATGCAATGGCAGGCATTTAAAGGTTGCATGGATGAACTACAACAATTGTTCATCCCAGTTTGGCAAAAGAATAAATCAAGGAAGGTAGTGCACCCGTGGCTGACAAGAGAAATTAGGGATAGTATCAATTCCAAAGAAGTAGCATACAAATTAGCCAGAGAAAGTGGCTCACCTGAGGACTGGGAGAAATTCAGAGTTCAGCAGAGGAGGACAAAGGGCTTAATTAGGAAGGGGAAAAAAGATTATGAGAGAAAACTGGCAGAGAACATAAAAACGGACTGTAAAAGCTTTTATAGATATGTAAAAAGGAAAAGACTGATAAAGACAAATGTAGGTCCCCTGCAAACAGAAACAGGTGAATTGATTATGGGGAGCAAGGACATGGCAGACCAATTGAATAATTACTTTGGTTCTGTCTTCACTAAGGAGGACATAAATAATCTTCCAGAAATAGTAAGGGACAGAGGGTCCAGTGAGATGGAGGAACTGAGCGAAATACATGTTAGTAGGGAAGTGGTGTTAGGTAAATTGAAGGGATTGAAGGCAGATAAATCCCCAGGGCCAGATGGTCTGCATCCCAGAGTGCTTAAGGAAGTGGCCCAAGAAATAGTGGATGCATTAGTGATAATTTTTCAAAACTCGTTAGATTCTGGACTAGTTCCTGAGGATTGGAGGGTGGCTAATGTAACCCCACTTTTTAAAAAAGGAGGGAGAGAGAAACCGGGGAATTATAGGCCGGTTAGCCTAACGTCGGTGGTGGGGAAACTGCTGGAGTCAGTTATCAAGGATGTGATAACAGCACATTTGGAAAGCGGTGAAATGATCGGACAAAGTCAGCATGGATTTGTGAAAGGAAAATCATGTCTGACGAATCTCATAGAATTTTTTGAGGATGTAACTAGTAGAGTGGATAGGGGAGAACCAGTGGATGTGGTATATTTGGATTTTCAAAAGGCTTTTGACAAGGTCCCACATAGGAGATTAGTGTGCAAACTTAAAGCACACGGTATTGGGGGTAAGGTATTGGTGTGGGTGGAGAATTGGTTAGCAGACAGGAAGCAAAGAGTGGGAATAAACGGGACCTTTTCAGAATGGCAGGCGGTGACTAGTGGGGTACCGCAAGGCTCAGTGCTGGGACCCCAGTTGTTTACAATATATATTAATGACTTGGATGAGGGAATTAAATGCAGCATCTCCAAGTTTGCGGATGACACGAAGCTGGGTGGCAGTGTTAGCAGTGAGGAGGATGCTAAGAGGATGCAGGGTGACTTGGATAGGTTGGGTGAGTGGGCAAACTCATGGCAGATGCAATTTAATGTGGATAAATGTGAAGTTATCCACTTTGGTGGCAAAAATAGGAAAACAGATTATTATCTGAATGGTGGCCGATTAGGAAAAGGGGAGGTGCAACGAGACCTGGGTGTCATTATACACCAGTCATTGAAAGTGGGCATGCAGGTACAGCAGGCGGTGAAAAAGGCGAACGGTATGCTGGCATTTATAGCGAGAGGATTCGAGTACAGGAGCAGGGAGGTACTACTGCAGTTGTACAAGGCCTTGGTGAGACCACACCTGGAGTATTGTGTGCAGTTTTGGTCCCCTAATCTGAGGAAAGACATCTTTGCCATAGAGGGAGTACAAAGAAGGTTCACCAGATTGATTCCTGGGATGGCAGGTCTTTCATATGAAGAAAGACTGGATGAACTGGGCTTGTACTCGTTGGAATTTAGAAGATTGAGGGGGGATCTGATTGAAACGTATAAGATCCTAAAGGGATTGGACAGGCTAGATGCAGGAAGATTGTTCCCGATGTTGGGGAGGTCTAGAACGAGGGGTCACAGTTTGAGGATAGAGGGGAAGCCTTTTAGGACCGAGGTTAGGAAAAACTTCTTCACACAGAGAGTGGTGAATCTGTGGAATTCTCTGCCACAGCAAACTGTTGAGGCCAGTTCATTAGCTATGTTTAAAAGGAAGTTAGATATGGCCCTTGTGGCTACAGGGGTCAGGGGGTATGGAGGGAAGGCTGGGTTCTGAGTTGGATGATCAGCCATGATCATAATAAATGGCGGTGCAGGCTCGAAGGGCCGAATGGCCTACTCCTGCACCTATTTTCTATGTTTCTATGTTTCTATATAGCTGTGTAACCCTAATTGTTTACTGCAATTGTCACTTTGGGATGATAGCAGCTGTTGAAAGTACTACTGAGACAATTTACCCCCGTTCATATTCCATAGTCTTTCAATTTCCTCTTTT
The DNA here is from genome assembly GCF_963921235.1 of Mobula hypostoma. NCBI lineage: Eukaryota > Metazoa > Chordata > Chondrichthyes > Myliobatiformes > Myliobatidae > Mobula > Mobula hypostoma. Next base: position 63,318,991 of record NC_086128.1, on the reverse strand, counting down.
AACTCAGCATATTTCATTTATTGATTTCTGTACGTTATGTGTGTTTGGAATGGCTATATCTATTAAGTTAGTCGTTCTTGCCTGTTTATCCTGTAATATTATATCCAGACAGTTATTATGGCTTGTCCTATCTATAATAACGGATCGGTCATAATATAATCTGGTGTATTCTGACTCTT
>NC_086128.1:63298812-63313812 GCF_963921235.1 Mobula hypostoma | reverse complement strand
GGTCGGTCGGTGGGTGATTGGGGGTGTGGAGGGGTGGGTCAGTGGGTGATTGGGGGTGTGGAGAGGTGGGTCAGTGGGTGATTGGGGTTGTGGAGGGGTGGGTCAGTGGGTGATTGGAGGTGGAGGGGTGGGTCAGTGGGTGGTCGGGGGTGTGGAGGGATGGGTCAGTGGGTGATTGGGGGTGTGGAGGGGTGGGTCAGTGGGTGATTGGGACTGTAGAGGGGTGGGTCAGTTGGTGATTGGGGGTGTGGAGGGGTAGGTCGGTGGGTGATTGAGGGTGTGGAGGGGTGGGTCAGTGGGTGGTTGGGGGTGTGGAGGGGAGGGTCAGTGGGTGATTGGGGTGTGGAGGGGTGGGTCAGTGGGTGATTGGGGGTGTGGTGGGGTGGGTCAGTGTGTGATTGGGGGTGTAGAGGGGTGGGTCAGTGGGTGATTGGGGGTGTGGAGGGGTGGGTCAGTGGGTGATTGGGGATGTGGAGGGATGGGTCGGTGGGTGGTTGGTGGTGTGGAGGGGTGGGTCAGTGGGTGATTGGAGGTGGAGGGGTGGGTCAGTGGGTGATTGGGGGTGTGGAGGGGTGGGTCAGTGGGTGATTGGAGGTGGAGGGGTGGGTCAGTGGGTGATTGGGGGTGTGGAGGGGTGGGTCAGTGCATGATTGGGGGTGTGGATGGGTGGGTCAGTAGGTGGTCGGGGGTGTGGAGGGATGGGTCAGTGGGTGATTGGGGGTGTCGAGGGGTGGGTCAGTGGGTGATTAGGACTGTGGAGGGGTGGGTCAGTGGGTGATTGGGGGTGTGGAGGGGTGGGTCAGTGGGTGATTGGGACTATGGAGGGTGGGTCAGTGGGCGATTGGAGGTGTGGAAGGGTGGGTCAGTCGGTGATTGGGTGTGTGGAGGGGTGGGTCAGTGGGTGGTTGGGGGTGTGGAGGGGTGGGTCAGTGGGTGATTGGGGGTGTGGAGGGGTGGGTCGGTGGGTGATTGGGGGTGTGGAGGGATGGGTCAGTGGGTGATTGGGGGTGTGGAGGGGTGGGTCGGTGGGTGATTGGGGGTGTGGAGGGATGGGTCAGTGGGTGATTGGGGGTGTGGAGGGGTGGGTCGGTGGGTGGTTGGGGGTGTGGAGGGGTGGGTCAGTGGGTGATTGGGGGTGTGTGTGGAGGGGTGGGTCGGTGGGTGATTGGGGGTGTGGAGGGGGGGTCAGTGGGTGATGGGGGTGTGTCTGGAGGGGTCGGTCGGTGGGTGATTGGGGGTGTGGAGGGGTGGGTCAGAGGGTGATTGGGGGTGTGGAGAGGTGGGTCAGTGGGTGATTGGGGTTGTGGAGGGGTGGGTCAGTGGGTGATTGGAGGTGGAGGGGTGGGTCAGTGGGTGGTCGGGGGTGTGGAGGGATGGGTCAGTGGGTGATTGGGGGTGTGGAGGGGTGGGTCAGTGGGTGATTGGGACTGTAGAGGGGTGGGTCAGTTGGTGATTGGGGGTGTGGAGGGGTAGGTCGGTGGGTGATTGAGGGTGTGGAGGGGTGGGTCAGTGGGTGGTGGGGGGTGTGGAGGGGTGGGTCAGTGGGTGATTGGGGTGTGGAGGGGTGGGTCAGTGGGTGATTGGGGGTGTGGTGGGGTGGGTCAGTGTGTGATTGGGGGTGTAGAGGGGTGGGTCAGTGGGTGATTGGGGGTGTGGAGGGGTGGGTCAGTGGGTGATTGGGGATGTGGAGGGATGGGTCGGTGGGTGGTTGGTGGTGTGGAGGGGTGGGTCAGTGGGTGATTGGAGGTGGAGGGGTGGGTCAGTGGGTGATTGGGGGTGTGGAGGGGTGGGTCAGTGGGTGATTGGAGGTGGAGGGGTGGGTCAGTGGGTGATTGGGGGTGTGGAGGGGTGGGTCAGTGCATGATTGGGGGTGTGGATGGGTGGGTCAGTAGGTGGTCGGGGGTGTGGAGGGATGGGTCAGTGGGTGATTGGGGGTGTCGAGGGGTGGGTCAGTGGGTGATTAGGACTGTGGAGGGGTGGGTCAGTGGGTGATTGGGGGTGTGGAGGGGTGGGTCAGTGGGTGATTGGGACTATGGAGGGTGGGTCAGTGGGCGATTGGAGGTGTGGAAGGGTGGGTCAGTGGGTGATTGGGTGTGTGGAGGGGTGGGTCAGTGGGTGGTTGGGGGTGTGGAGGGGTGGGTCAGTGGGTGATTGGGGGTGTGGAGGGGTGGGTCGGTGGGTGATTGGGGGTGTGGAGGGATGGGTCAGTGGGTGATTGGGGGTGTGGAGGGGTGGGTCGGTGGGTGGTTGGGGGTGTGGAGGGGTGGGTCAGTGGGTGATTGGGGGTGTGGAGGGGTGGGTCAGTGGGTGATTGGGGGTGTGTGTGGAGGGGTGGGTCGGTGGGTGATTGGGGGTGTGGAGGGGGGGTCAGTGGGTGATGGGGGTGTGTCTGGAGGGGTCGGTCGGTGGGTGATTGGGGGTGTGGAGGGGTGGGTCAGTGGGTGATTGGGGGTGTGGAGAGGTGGGTCAGTGGGTGATTGGGGTTGTGGAGGGGTGGGTCAGTGGGTGATTGGAGGTGGAGGGGTGGGTCAGTGGGTGGTCGGGGGTGTGGAGGGATGGGTCAGTGGGTGATTGGGGGTGTGGAGGGGTGGGTCAGTGGGTGATTGGGACTGTAGAGGGGTGGGTCAGTGGGTGATTGGGGGTGTGGAGGGGTAGGTCGGTGGGTGATTGAGGGTGTGGAGGGGTGGGTCAGTGGGTGGTTGGGGTGTGGAGGGGTGGGTCAGTGGGTGATTGGGGGTGTGGTGGGGTGGGTCAGTGTGTGATTGGGGGTGTAGAGGGGTGGGTCAGTGGGTGATTGGGGGTGTGGAGGGGTGGGTCAGTGGGTGATTGGGGATGTGGAGGGATGGGTCGGTGGGTGGTTGGTGGTGTGGAGGGGTGGGTCAGTGGGTGATTGGAGGTGGAGGGGTGGGTCAGTGGGTGATTGGGGGTGTGGAGGGGTGGGTCAGTGGGTGATTGGAGGTGGAGGGGTGGGTCAGTGGGTGATTGGGGGTGTGGAGGGGTGGGTCAGTGCATGATTGGGGGTGTGGATGGGTGGGTCAGTAGGTGGTCGGGGGTGTGGAGGGATGGGTCAGTGGGTGATTGGGGGTGTCGAGGGGTGGGTCAGTGGGTGATTAGGACTGTGGAGGGGTGGGTCAGTGGGTGATTGGGGGTGTGGAGGGGTGGGTCAGTGGGTGATTGGGACTATGGAGGGTGGGTCAGTGGGCGATTGGAGGTGTGGAAGGGTGGGTCAGTGGGTGATTGGGTGTGTGGAGGCGTGGGTCAGTGGGTGGTTGGGGGTGTGGAGGGGTGGGTCAGTGGGTGATTGGGGGTGTGGAGGGGTGGGTCGGTGGGTGATTGGGGGTGTGGAGGGATGGGTCAGTGGGTGATTGGGGGTGTGGAGGGGTGGGTCGGTGGGTGGTTGGGGGTGTGGAGGGGTGGGTCAGTGGGTGATTGGGGGTGTGGAGGGGTGGGTCAGTGGGTGATTGGGGGTGTGTGTGGAGGGGTGGGTCGGTGGGTGATTGGGGGTGTGGAGGGGGGGTCAGTGGGTGATGGGGGTGTGTCTGGAGGGGTCGGTCGGTGGGTGATTGGGGGTGTGGAGGGGTGGGTCAGTGGGTGATTGGGGGTGTGGAGAGGTGGGTCAGTGGGTGATTGGGGTTGTGGAGGGGTGGGTCAGTGGGTGATTGGAGGTGGAGGGGTGGGTCAGTGGGTGGTCGGGGGTGTGGAGGGATGGGTCAGTGGGTGATTGGGGGTGTGGAGGGGTGGGTCAGTGGGTGATTGGGACTGTAGAGGGGTGGGTCAGTGGGTGATTGGGGGTGTTGAGGGGTAGGTCGGTGGGTGATTGAGGGTGTGGAGGGGTGGGTCAGTGGGTGGTTGGGGGTGTGGAGGGGTGGGTCAGTGGGTGATTGGGGTGTGGAGGGGTGGGTCAGTGGGTGATTGGGGGTGTGGTGGGGTGGGTCAGTGTGTGATTGGGGGTGTAGAGGGGTGGGTCAGTGGGTGATTGGGGGTGTGGAGGGGTGGGTCAGTGGGTGATTGGGGATGTGGAGGGATGGGTCGGTGGGTGGTTGGTGGTGTGGAGGGGTGGGTCAGTGGGTGATTGGAGGTGGAGGGGTGGGTCAGTGGGTGATTGGGGGTGTGGAGGGGTGGGTCAGTGGGTGATTGGAGGTGGAGGGGTGGGTCAGTGGGTGATTGGGGGTGTGGAGGGGTGGGTCAGTGCATGATTGGGGGTGTGGATGGGTGGGTCAGTAGGTGGTCGGGGGTGTGGAGGGATGGGTCAGTGGGTGATTGGGGGTGTCGAGGGGTGGGTCAGTGGGTGATTAGGACTGTGGAGGGGTGGGTCAGTGGGTGATTGGGGGTGTGGAGGGGTGGGTCAGTGGGTGATTGGGACTATGGAAGGTGGGTCAGTGGGCGATTGGAGGTGTGGAAGGGTGGGTCAGTGGGTGATTGGGTGTGTGGAGGGGTGGGTCAGTGGGTGGTTGGGGGTGTGGAGGGGTGGGTCAGTGGGTGATTGGGGGTGTGGAGGGGTGGGTCGGTGGGTGATTGGGGGTGTGGAGGGATGGGTCAGTGGGTGATTGGGGGTGTGGAGGGGTGGGTCTGTGGGTGGTTGGGGGTGTGGAGGGGTGGGTCAGTGGGTGATTGGGGGTGTGGAGGGGTGGGTCAGTGGGTGATTGGGGGTGTGTGTGGAGGGGTGGGTCGGTGGGTGATTGGGGGTGTGGAGGGGGGGTCAGTGGGTGATGGGGGTGTGTCTGGAGGGGTCGGTCGGTGGGTGATTAGGGGTGTGGAGGGGTGGGTCAGTGGGTGATTGGGGGTGTGGAGAGGTGGGTCAGTGGGTGATTGGGGTTGTGGAGGGGTGGGTCAGTGGGTGATTGGAGGTGGAGGGGTGGGTCAGTGGGTGGTCGGGGGTGTGGAGGGATGGGTCAGTGGGTGATTGGGGGTGTGGAGGGGTGGGTCAGTGGGTGATTGGGACTGTAGAGGGGTGGGTCAGTGGGTGATTGGGGGTGTGGAGGGGTAGGTCGGTGGGTGATTGAGGGTGTGGAGGGGTGGGTCAGTGGGTGGTTGGGGGTGTGGAGGGGTGGGTCAGTGGGTGATTGGGGTGTGGAGGGGTGGGTCAGTGGGTGATTGGGGGTGTGGTGGGATGGGTCAGTGTGTGATTGGGGGTGTAGAGGGGTGGGTCAGTGGGTGATTGGGGGTGTGGAGGGGTGGGTCAGTGGGTGATTGGGGATGTGGAGGGATGGGTCGGTGGGTGGTTGGTGGTGTGGAGGGGTGGGTCAGTGGGTGATTGGAGGTGGAGGGGTGGGTCAGTGGGTGATTGGGGGTGTGGAGGGGTGGGTCAGTGGGTGATTGGAGGTGGAGGGGTGGGTCAGTGGGTGATTGGGGGTGTGGAGGGGTGGGTCAGTGCATGATTGGGGGTGTGGATGGGTGGGTCAGTAGGTGGTCGGGGGTGTGGAGGGATGGGTCAGTGGGTGATTGGGGGTGTCGAGGGGTGGGTCAGTGGGTGATTAGGACTGTGGAGGGGTGGGTCAGTGGGTGATTGGGGGTGTGGAGGGGTGGGTCAGTGGGTGATTGGGACTATGGAGGGTGGGTCAGTGGGCGATTGGAGGTGTGGAAGGGTGGGTCAGTGGGTGATTGGGTGTGTGGAGGGGTGGGTCAGTGGGTGGTTGGGGGTGTGGAGGGGTGGGTCAGTGGGTGATTGGGGGTGTGGAGGGGTGGGTCGGTGGGTGATTGGGGGGGTGTGGAGGGATGGGTCAGTGGGTGATTGGGGGTGTGGAGAGGGGGGTCGGTGGGTGGTTGGGGGTGTGGAGGGGTGGGTCAGTGGGTGATTGGGGGTGTGGAGGGGTGGGTCAGTGGGTGATTGGGGGTGTGTGTGGAGGGGTGGGTCGGTGGGTGATTGGGGGTGTGGAGGGGGGGTCAGTGGGTGATGGGGGTGTGTCTGGAGGGGTCGGTCGGTGGGTGATTGGGGGTGTGGAGGGGTGGGTCAGTGGGTGATTGGGGGTGTGGAGAGGTGGGTCAGTGGGTGATTGGGGTTGTGGAGGGGTGGGTCAGTGGGTGATTGGAGGTGGAGGGGTGGGTCAGTGGGTGGTCGGGGGTGTGGAGGGATGGGTCAGTGGGTGATTGGGGGTGTGGAGGGGTGGGTCAGTGGGTGATTGGGACTGTAGAGGGGTGGGTCAGTGGGTGATTGGGGGTGTGGAGGGGTAGGTCGGTGGGTGATTGAGGGTGTGGAGGGGTGGGTCAGTGGGTGTTTGGGGGTGTGGAGGGGTGGGTCAGTGGGTGATTGGGGTGTGGAGGGGTGGGTCAGTGGGTGATTGGGGGTGTGGTGGGGTGGGTCAGTGTGTGATTGGGGGTGTAGAGGGGTGGGTCAGTGGGTGATTGGGGGTGTGGAGGGGTGGGTCAGTGGGTGATTGGGGATGTGGAGGGATGGGTCGGTGGGTGGTTGGTGGTGTGGAGGGGTGGGTCAGTGGGTGATTGGAGGTGGAGGGGTGGGTCAGTGGGTGATTGGGGGTGTGGAGGGGTGGGGCAGTGGGTGATTGGAGGTGGAGGGGTGGGTCAGTGGGTGATTGGGGGTGTGGAGGGGTGGGTCAGTGCATGATTGGGGGTGTGGATGGGTGGGTCAGTAGGTGGTCGGGGGTGTGGAGGGATGGGTCAGTGGGTGATTGGGGGTGTCGAGGGGTGGGTCAGTGGGTGATTAGGACTGTGGAGGGGTGGGTCAGTGGGTGATTGGGGGTGTGGAGGGGTGGGTCAGTGGGTGATTGGGACTATGGAGGGTGGGTCAGTGGGCGATTGGAGGTGTGGAAGGGTGGGTCAGTGGGTGATTGGGTGTGTGGAGGGGTTGGTCAGTGGGTGGTTGGGGGTGTGGAGGGGTAGGTCGGTGGGTGATTGAGGGTGTGGAGGGGTGGGTCAGTGGGTGGTTGGGGGTGTGGAGGGGTGGGTCAGTGGGTGATTGGGGTGTGGAGGGGTGGGTCAGTGGGTGATTGGGGGTGTGGTGGGGTGGGTCAGTGTGTGATTGGGGGTGTAGAGGGGTGGGTCAGTGGGTGATTGGGGGTGTGTGTGGAGGGGTGGGTCGGTGGGTGATTGGGGGTGTGGAGGGGGGGTCAGTTGGTGATGGGGGTGTGTGTGGAGGGGTCGGTCGGTGGGTGATTGGCGGTGTGGAGGGGTGGGTCAGTGGGTGATTCGGGGTGTGGAGAGGTGGGTCAGTGGGTGATTGGGACTGTAGAGGGGTGGGTCAGTGGGTGATTGGGGGTGTGGAGGGGTAGGTCGGTGGGTGATTGGTGGTGTGGAGGGGTGGGTCAGTGGGTGATTGGTGGTGTGGAGGGGTGGGTCAGTGGGTGGTTGGGGGTGTGGAGGGGTGGGTCAGTGGGTGATTGGAGGTGGAGGGGTGGGTCAGTGGGTGATTGGGGGTGTGGAGGGGTGGGTCAGTGCGTGATTGGGGGTGTGGATGGGTGGGTCAGTAGGTGGTCGGGGGTGTGGAGGGATGGGTCAGTGGGTGATTGGGGGTGTCGAGGGGTGGGTCAGTGGGTGATTAGGACTGTGGAGGGGTGGGTCAGTGGGTGATTGGGGGTGTGGAGGGGTAGGTCGGTGGGTGATTGGGGGTGTGGAGGGGTGGGTCAGTGGGTGATTGGTGGTGTGGAGGGGTGGGTCAGTGGGTGGTTGGGGGTGTGGAAGGGTGGGTCAGTGGGTGATTGGGGTGTGGAGGGGTGGGTCAGTGGGTGATTGGGGGTGTGGTGGGGTGGGTCAGTGGGTGATTGGGGGTGTAGAGGGGTGGGTCAGAGGGTGATTGGGGGTGTGGAGGGGTGGGTCAGTGGGTGATTGGGTGTGTGGAAGGGATGGTCGGTGGGTGATTGGGGGTGTGGAGGGGGTGGGTCAGTGGGAGACTGGGACTGTGGAGGGGTGGGTCAGTGGGTGATTGGGGGTGTGGAGGGGTGGGTCAGTGGGTGATTGGGACTATGGAGGGTGGGTCAGTGGGCGATTGGAGGTGTGGAAGGGTGGGTCAGTGGGTGATTGGGTGTGTGGAGGGGTTGGTCAGTGGGTGGTTGGGGGTGTGGAGGGGTAGGTCGGTGGGTGATTGAGGGTGTGGAGGGGTGGGTCAGTGGGTGGTTGGGGGTGTGGAGGGGTGGGTCAGTGGGTGATTGGGGTGTGGAGGGGTGGGTCAGTGGGTGATTGGGGGTGTGGTGGGGTGGGTCAGTGTGTGATTGGGGGTGTAGAGGGGTGGGTCAGTGGGTGATTGGGGGTGTGTGTGGAGGGGTGGGTCGGTGGGTGATTGGGGGTGTGGAGGGGGGGTCAGTTGGTGATGGGGGTGTGTGTGGAGGGGTCGGTCGGTGGGTGATTGGCGGTGTGGAGGGGTGGGTCAGTGGGTGATTCGGGGTGTGGAGAGGTGGGTCAGTGGGTGATTGGGACTGTAGAGGGGTGGGTCAGTGGGTGATTGGGGGTGTGGAGGGGTAGGTCGGTGGGTGATTGGTGGTGTGGAGGGGTGGGTCAGTGGGTGATTGGTGGTGTGGAGGGGTGGGTCAGTGGGTGGTTGGGGGTGTGGAGGGGTGGGTCAGTGGGTGATTGGAGGTGGAGGGGTGGGTCAGTGGGTGATTGGGGGTGTGGAGGGGTGTGTCAGTGCGTGATTGGGGGTGTGGATGGGTGGGTCAGTAGGTGGTCGGGGGTGTGGAGGGATGGGTCAGTGGGTGATTGGGGGTGTCGAGGGGTGGGTCAGTGGGTGATTAGGACTGTGGAGGGGTGGGTCAGTGGGTGATTGGGGGTGTGGAGGGGTAGGTCGGTGGGTGATTGGGGGTGTGGAGGGGTGGGTCAGTGGGTGATTGGTGGTGTGGAGGGGTGGGTCAGTGGGTGGTTGGGGGTGTGGAAGGGTGGGTCAGTGGGTGATTGGGGTGTGGAGGGGTGGGTCAGTGGGTGATTGGGGGTGTGGTGGGGTGGGTCAGTGGGTGATTGGGGGTGTAGAGGGGTGGGTCAGAGGGTGATTGGGGGTGTGGAGGGGTGGGTCAGTGGGTGATTGGGTGTGTGGAAGGGATGGTCGGTGGGTGATTGGGGGTGTGGAGGGGGTGGGTCAGTGGGAGACTGGGGCTGTGGAGGGGTGGGTCAGTGGGTGATTGGTGGTGTGGAGGGGTGGATCAGTGGGTGATTGGGGGTGTGTAGGGGTGGGTCAGTGGGTGATTGAGGGTGTGGAGTGATGGGTCAGTGGGTGATTGGGGGTGTGGAGGGGTGGGTCAGTGGGTGATTGGGTGTGTGGAAAGGATGGTCGGTGGGTGATTGGGGGTGTGGAGGGGGTGGGTCAGTGGGAGACTGGGGCTGTGGAGGGGTGGGTCAGTGGGTGATTGGTGGTGTGGAGGGGTGGATCAGTGGGTGATTGGGGGTGTGGAGGGGTGGGTCAGTGAGTGATTGAGGGTGTGGAGCGATGGGTCAGTGGGTGATTGGTGGTGTGGAGTGGTGGGTCAGTGGGTGATTGGGGGTGTGGAGGGGTGGGTCAGTGGGTGATTGGGGGTGTGGAGGGGTGGGTTTTTGGGTGGTTGGGTGTGTGGAGGGGTGGGTCAATGGGTGATCGGGGGTGTGGAGGGGTGGGTCGGTGCATGATTGGGGGTGTGGAGGGGTGGGTCAGTGGGTGATTGGGGTGTGCGGAGGGGTGGGTCAGTGGGTGATTGGTGTGTGCGGAGAGGTGGGTCAGTGGGTGATTGGGGGTGTGGAGGGGTGGGTCAGTGGGTGATTGGGGGTGTGTAGGGGTGGGTCAGTGGGTGATTGAGGGTGTGGAGGGGTGGGTCAGTGGGTGATTGGTGGTGTGGAGGGGTGGGTCAGTGGGTGATTGGGGGTGTGGAGGGGTGGGTCAGTGGGTGATTGGTGGTGTGGAGGGGTGGGTCAGTGGGTGATTGGGGGTGTGGAGGGGTGGGTCAGTGGGTGGAGGTGTTGATCAGTCTCACTGCTTGGGGAGAGTCACTGTTTTTGAGTCTGGTGGGTCCTGGCGTGGATGCTCCATAGTCCCCCCCCCCACATGAGAGTGGGACAGACGGTCCGTGATCAGGATGGGCTGGTGCGGATGCTCCCTGAGTTTTTTGCCGTGCACTGGACGCCAATTCTCCGATCCTAATTTCAACCCTGCCCCGGGGGAATCTGAACTCCGGCGGTGTCACGTGGCAGACAGCCAGGCCCGACCGAGGAGCCGGTCCCTACGCTGGCGATGAGCAACCTCCCAGATGGATGTCAGCTGGCCAGCAACTCCCACCCGACCCCTGCGCTGCAAAGTTGGATCAATTTCCAACAGAACTTCTCGTTTTTGTTTTACGAGTGGTGGACCAACTCTTCCCTGCACGGCCCCAAGGAAGAGAGTTGAGCATGGGGGTTGGGGGCAGGAGGAATGGTTGTACTCCCCCATCCTGTAAAAAAGCCACAGCTACAGAAACTCCAAAGCGCTCATCCCCGGGAGAGGGAGGAACTGAAGATGGGCTACAACTCTGGCGCGCGGCTGTCGGGCGGAAGAAGAAGACCTTTCCTTGTAACTCATTAAGTCACGAGATTGCAACTTTAAAATCATGAGATTGCAACTTTAGAATTACCAGATTGCAACTTTAGAATCACTGAATTGCAACTTTAGAATCACTAGATTTCAACTGAAGAATCACTAGATTGCAACTGATGAAGCACTAGATTACAACTTTAAAATCACTAGATTGCAACTGAAGAATCAATAGATTGCAACTGGAGAATCAATAGATTGCAACTGATGAAGCACTAGATTACAATTTTAGAATCACTAGATTGGAACTGGAGAATCACTAGACTGCAACTTTAGATCACTAGATTGCAACTACAGAATCAATAGATTGCAATTTTTAAATCACCAGATTGCAACCTTAGAATCACTAGATTGCGACTGAAGAATCATTGGATTGCAACTGAACAGTCACTAGATGTCAATAGAAGAAACACTAGATTACAACTGAAGAATTGCTAGATTACAATAGAATCACTAGATTGCAAATGAAGAATCAATAGTTTGCAACTCTAGAATCACGAGATTGCAACTGAAGAATCACTGGATTGCAATTGGAGAATCAATAGATTACAACTGAAAAGTACGAGATTGCAACTGAAGAATGAACAGTTTGCAATTTTAGAACCACTAGATTGCAACTGGAACCAATAGATTGCAACTGAAAAATTAACAGATTGCAACTTTAGAATCACTAGATTGCAACTGGAGTATCACCAGATTCTTTCTGGTGATCATAAGATTCACTCGAGCCTTTCTGCAGAATTCGTCAACGGTGGGGAGTGTTGTGCTTGTGGTGGGGCAATGTGAGCTTCACAGTGCAAGAGGGCAGGGAACGGATTGGCCTCCAGGCAATATACCTCCAGCGTGAAGCTCCTGGTGTGGCAGTGAGGTGACCAGGGACTGGGGACCCATCCTCACTGCTAAACTGGCGAGTTCCCGACACGCACATCATTTCCTCTACCTGCATAAGGATCAGCTTCCTCCCTTCCTCCATCAGATTTCTAAACACACAATGTACCCATCTACATAATCTCAACATTTCTTTTAGTCTCTCTTTTTGCACGTTATTCAATTAAGTTTTTCAATATATTTTTATTGTAATTTATACACTATTAGGTATTTCAATTACTCTTGCCACAAAACAAATTCACAACAGATCATCATTATGCACCATGTCATATGACATCATCATTATGTGCCCTATCATGTGACGTGGGCGATCATGGTCTTTTTACGGCCATGATTGTTCTTGGCAAATTTTCCTACAGAAGTGGTTTGCCATCGCCTTCTTCTGGGCAGTGACTTTACAAGACGGGTGACCCCCGGCCATTATCAATACTCTTCAGAGATTGTCTGCCTGGCGTCAGTGGTCACATAACCAGGATTTGCGATGTGGTCATACGACCATCCACCACCTGCTCCCACGGTTTCACCTGACCCTGATCGAGGGGCTAAGCAGGTGCTACACCTTGCCCAAGGGTGACCCGCAGGCTAGCGGAGGGAAGGAGCACCTCACACTCCTTTGATAGAGAAGTATCTCCTCCCCGCCACCTAACCGCAACAGATACCCGTGATATTAAAGCTGATTCTGATGAATAAAGAGTCTAGCTGAGGAACCTTCTGGGGAGCAAACCAAATCCATCAGCCTCCCCTGCACTGAATCTGCCCACACTTCCCGTTCCATCAGGAGAGCAGCCAGCACCAGAGAACGTGAAACACAGAAGCATTCAGCAGAGGGGCAGGCCATTCGGCCCACAATGTTGTGCTGAATCAGCTGAAAAGTGAGTCAAAATCATCCCAGTGTTTATCCCATTACCGTGTCCATCTTCCTCACATCCACGTCACTATCCAAATGTCTCTCAGAAGCCTCTAATGTATTTGCCTCTACCATCATACCAGGCATCCACCACTCTCTGAGTTCTTCTTCTTACTTCATTTAGCACACTGACGTGTCATCAAGAACCAACTAAGATGGAGCGGTCACGTTGTTCGGCTGAAAGACCAACGTCTTCCGAAACAAATCTTCCACTCCCAGCTTAAAGAAGGCAAACGTGAAAGAGGCGGACAACAGAAGAGATTCAAAGACGTCTTAAAAGCCAACATGAAGAAATGTAACATCGACATCAACGATTGGGAAACCAATGCCAAGGACAGGAAACTCTGACAAGCCATCATCCGAGAAGGAACAGCAACTTTTGAAGCCAACAGATGTGCAGAATTAGAAGATAAGGGAAGAGAACGGAAAGAGGGGCAGCAACAACCAAAGCCTGATCTGCCATCCGGAACTACCTGTCCTGAATGCGGAAGAACTTTCAAAGCCAAGATTGGACTCATAAGCCACTTAGACCAACAGAACGAAGATCATTATCCTCGACCTCGAGGGACAACCATGACGACGAATCTCTGAGTAAAAAACTTACTCCTTGAACCTACCCACTCTCACCTTCAGTGCATGCCCTCTAGTATTAGACATTTCTATCCTGGGAAACAGATACTCCCTGACCGTTCTATCTGTGCCTCCCATCATCTTGTAAACCTCTATCAGATCTCCCCTCGGCCTCGAGTTTGCCCAGCCTCCATGCCCTCGAAAGCAGGCAGCAACCCTGGTGAACCTCTTCTGCAGCCCCCCCATCTCACGAAGGAAGACTCCCAGCTCAGTCATTCGCTCTTCTGACCAACCACACCACCCCCACCCCCAGGGTCAGGTAAAAGACACAAACGCCTGGGAGCACGCGACCCAAGGTTAGCTCTTATCCCACTGTGGGGAGATTCTTGAAAGGATCTCTTCTGCGCCGACGATGGAGTCTTGGATCTCCAAACCGAACTCTTTGTAACCCTTGCACCCAATATGTCTTCCTGCACTGCACTTTATTTGTAAACTTTGGACGGCCGTGCAGTGGTTAGTGATGTCTATTTAACATTTCAGATATATTTGAGAAATGTTATATTAATATATGTTGGTTGATTATGCAATCTTGCTCATTTAAATAATTCATTATGCAAATTGCACACGTCATCGCACTGCCACGTAATCCTCGCGCACCTCGCTTGAAGTAAACTCGAAGCTGGGCCCCGCATTTCAGCCCCCGGTGTCCAGTCTCGAACCAGTCAACACCGACAGCTTTGCGCAGTCGCTTTACAGCAGTTCGACTCCCGCCGCGGCTTCTCCCCGGTGGCCGCGTGGGTCTCCTCCGGGCGCTCCGGTTTCCTCCCGCGGTCCCGGAGTTGCCGGCTGGGTTCCGCCGCTGTTGCTCGGTCGCCTGCTGCGTTCGGTGTCCTTCCTGCCGGGATGTGAGGCCACACTTGCGGGCTGTCCCCCACCCCCGGGTTGCGTTGACTGTTAACGCAAACAACGCATCTCTTTCTCTGCTTTAATGCACCCCAGTGCCAGACGTGAACCTCGCCCTGTGACACCAGAACTAGCTCGCAAAATCCCAGCTTCGAAGTTCAAAGTAGGTTTATCATTAAAGTACGGGTATCTACCCATACGCGACCCTGACATCCATTTCCTTGCGGGCATTCACAGAGAAATACAACAGTATCCAATGAAAAACTACACACAAGCAAAGACAAACTATGCAAATCCAATCGATAAATCAATAAACAAACCAATTAACAATTAATATATTCAGAACACAGGTTGTAAGAGACCTTCAAAGTGAGTCCATCGGTTGTGGAATCACTTCAGAGTTGGGGTGTGTGAAGAACCCCCGCTGGTTCGGGAACCTGATGGTTGAGGGGTAATAACTGTTCCTGAACCTGGTGGTGTGAGTCCTGAGGCTCCTGTACCTCCTTCCTGATGGTTGAGGGGTAATAACTGTCCCTGAACCTGGTGGTGTGAGTCCTGAGGCTCCTGTACCTCCTTCCTGATGGTTGAGGGGTAATAACTGTCCCTGAACCTGGTGGTGTGAGTCCTGAGGCTCCTGTACCTCCTTCCTGATGGTTGAGGGGGTAATAAATGTTCCTGAAGCCGGTGGTGTGGGTCCTGAGGCTCCTGTACCTCCTTCCTGATGGTTGAGAGGTAATAACTGTTCCTGAACCTGGTGGTGTGGGACCTGAGGCTCCTGTACCTCCTTCCTGATGGTTGAGGGGTAATAACTGTTCCTGAACCTGGTGGTGTGGGTGCTGAGGCTCCTGTACCTCCCTCCTGATGGCGAGGAGAGCCCCGCCTGGATGGTGGGGGTCTTTGATGATGGATGCTGTGTCTTCGCGACGGCGCTCCTCGTCCGTGTGCTGAGGGCTGGGAAGGGCTTTTCCTGCGAGTCGTCCCTCAGGCAGCAACACCTCTGGTCTCCCCCCCCCCCCACCACCACCACCACAACACCCCCCCCCACCCGGGACGATGCTTTTCACTGTATATCTCAGTGCGCACGTGATATGTAATATTTAATCTCGATATACACAACAGACACCCGGAGTCTCAAACTGGCAACAGTTGTAACGGTGCTTCTCTCCCCCCCGGCCGCACCCCCGGGGGGGGGGGGTATTTTCAAACAGGCAGCTAGCTGCTCGAGGTTCCTGCCCTGGTTTGATCGGAGGCCGGC
>NC_086128.1:63216312-63291312 GCF_963921235.1 Mobula hypostoma | reverse complement strand
GTGACATTTATGTAGTCTGTTAATAAATTTCACTTTGAACTTTGAACTTCGGAGATTGTCTGCCTGGTGTCAGTGGTCGCATCACCAGGACTTGTGATCTGCACCGGCTGCTCGTACGACCGTCCACCACCTGCCCCCACGGTTTCACCTGACCCTGATAGGGGGGGCTAAGCAGGTGCTACACCTCGCCCAAGGGTGACCCGCAGGCTAGTGAAGGAGCACCTTACTCCTTTGGTAGAGACATATCTTCACCCTGACACCCAAATCTCAGCCAGCTCTATCATGTGCACCAACCTCCACCACTGAGGGAAATTCCTCAAGGAGACATCATCCGCTCTCTCTGTCTGTCTGTCTGTCTGCCTATCCATCTGTATATCCATCTCTCTCTCTATCTATCTATCCATCCATCTGTGTATCTATTTATCTGTCTCTTTATCTATCTATCTGCCTGCCTGTCTGTCTATTCCTCCATTTATCTATCTATCTATCTATCTATCTATCTATTTATTTATTTATTTATTTATTTATTTCTGAAGCACCAGACACAAAGTGCTGGAGAAACTCAGGCAGCAACTAGGGAAATGAATAAACAGTTCACGTTTTGGGCCGAGACCCTTCATCAGGACTGAGAAGGAAGGGGAAAGATGCCAGAATAAAAAGGAGGGGTGGTAGGGGAAGGGGGACAGCTGGAAGGTGATGGGTGAAGCCAGGTGGGTGGGAAAGGTCAAGGCCTGGAGAGGAAGAAATCTGATCGGAGAGGAGAGTGGACCGTGGGAGAAAGGGAAGGAGGAGGGACACCAGGGGGAGGTGATGGGTGGGAAAGGTAAAGGGCTGGAGAGGAAGGAATCTGATCGGAGAGGAGAGTGGACCGTGGGAGAAAGGGAAGGAGGAGGGACACCGGGGGAGCTGATCGGTGGGAAAGGTAAAGGGCTGGAGAGGAAGGAATCTGATAGGAGAGGAGAGTGGACCGTGGGAGAAAGGGAAGGAGGAGGGACACCAGGGGGAGGTGATGGGTGGGAAAGGTAAAGGGCTGGAGAGGAAGGAATCTGATCGGAGAGGAGAGTGGACCATGGGAGAAAGGGAAGGAGGAGGGACACCAGGGGGAGGTGTTGGGTGGGAAAGGTAAAGGGCTGGAGAGGAAGGAATCTGCTCGGAGAGGAGAGTGGACCGTGGGAGAAAGGGAAGGAGGAGGGACACCAGGGGGAGGTGATGGGTGGGAAAGGTAAAGGGCTGGAGAGGAAGGAATCTGATCGGAGAGGAGAGTGGACCGTGGGCGAAAGGGAAGGAGGGGGGACACCAGGGGGAGGTGATGGGTGGGAAAGGTAAAGGGCTGGAGAGGAAGGAATCTGATCGGAGAGGAGAGTGGACCATGGGAGAAAGGGAAGGAGGAGGTGACCCAGGGGAGGTGACAGGCAGGTGAGAAGAGGTGAGAGGCCAGAGTGGGGAATAGAAGAAGAGGGGAGAGGAGAGGAAATCATTTTTTTTCACCAGAAGGAGAAATCGATATTCATGCCATCGGGTTGGAGACCACCCAGACAGAATATAAGGTGTTGTTCCTCCACCCCTGAAGTTGAACCAACATGAACCGACATGTCATGGGAATGGGGAATTAAAATGTCTGGCCCGCCCGCTAGGAAGTTCCGTGTTTGGCGAATGGTGCTGGACAAAGCAGTTCCCTCCCCCCCACCACAATTCACGATGGGTGTCACCAGCGTAGAAGAGGCCGCATCGGGAGCACCCGACAGAATAGACAACCCCCCCTACCCCCCAGCAGATTCACAGAAGTGTTGCCTCAGCTGGAAGGACTGTTCGGGGCCTGGAATGGAGGTGAGGGAGGAGGTATAGGGGAGGTGTAGCAATTTGGCCACTTGCGGGGATAAGTGCTGGGAGGGAGATTGGTGGGAAGGTTTGAATGAAGACACTGTAGCTTGACAACGAGCCGTCAGACAGGAGGACGTCTTCTATACGCAAATACAAAATACCCTGCAGACGCTGGGGTCAAAGCAACACTCACAACACGCTGGAGGAACTCAGCAGGTCGGGCAGCATCCGTGGAAACGAGCAGTCAACATTTTGGGCCGGAATCCTTTGTCGGGTCCTGACAAAGGGTTCCGGCCCGAAACATCAACTGCTCATTTCCACGGATGCTGCCCGACCTGGACGTCTTCTATCCCATTTCAATAAGGCTCTTGAGTGACCTCAATCTGCCTTGCCAAGGCCCTTGGCCTTTACTTGTACTTCGTCTGAAGAAGGCGAATGCAATATTGGCATTCATTTCTAGAGGTATAGAATATAAGAGCAGGAGTGTGATGTTGAGGCTTTATAAGGCACTCGTGAGACCACACTTGGAGTATTGTCTGCAGTTTTGGGCTCCTTATTTTAGAAAGGATATACTGACATTAGAGAGGGTTCAGAGAAGATTGATGAGAATGATTCCAAGAATGAAAGGGTTACCATATGAGGAACGTCTGGCAGCTCTTGGGCTGTATTCCCTGGAGTTCAGGAGAATGGGGGTGGGTCGGGGGGGGGGGGCGGAATCTCACAGAAACAATCCGAATGTTAAAAGGCCTGAACAGATTAGATATGGCAAAGTTATTTCCCATGGCAGGGGATTCTAGGACAAGAGGGCATGACTTCAGGATTGGAGGACACCCTTTTAGAACTGAGATGCGGAGAAATTACTTTAGTCAGAGGGTGGTAAATCTGTGAAATTTGTTGCCACGAGGGGCAGTGGGGGCCACGTCACTGGGTGTATTTAAGGCAGAGATAGATAGCCAGGGGATCAAAGGGTATGGGGTGAAGACAGGGGAGTGGGGATGACTGGAAGAATTGGATCAGCCCATGATTGAATGGTGGAGCAGACTCGATGGGCTGAATGGCCTACTTCTGCTCCTATATCTCGTCTGCATCTTTACGATTCAAGACTCATTTATTATCAAAGAGTGGACAAATTATACAGCCTCGAGATTTGCTAACTCACAGGGTAACCGCCAAGCTAGAAACCTGAAAGAACCTGATTGGAAAAACGGAACCAAATCACGCCAACAATTGAAGCAGGAGACGGCAATTCCCAACCAAGGCTGAGTCCTCAGGTCCGAAGCCCAGAGTAGGCTCTGGAGTCTCGCTCGCCAGTTCGTCATCTCAGCGAGCACAAAAGCACAAAAGTCCTCATAACCTCGGCGCCACGGAGAAAGGAGTGACCATTGCGGAGGGCGACTGAGGAGGTACAGAGGAGATGTCAGGGGTAGGGTTTTTTACACAGAGAGTGGTGAGTGCGTGGAATGGGCTGCCAGCGACGGTGGTGGAGGCGGGTATGATAGGGTCTTTTAAGAGACTCCTGGGCAGGTACATGGAGCTTAGAAAAATAGAGGGCTATGGGTAACCCTGGGTAGTTGTAAGTTAAGGACATGTTTGGCACAGCTTTGTGGGCCGAAGGGCCTGTATTCTGCTGTAGGTTTTCTATGTTTCTATGCTACCGCAGCACCAAAGCCAGAACCAACAGGCTACAGGACACATCTTCTACCTACAAGCCACTGGACTTATAAATTCACTTGTCTGTACAGTGCGACAGAATCATAACGCAAAGATGTGTGTGTGTGTTGTGTTGTGTGTGTGGTGTTGTGTTGTGTGTTGTGTGTTGTGTGTGTGTGTTGTATTGTGTTGTGTTGTGTGTTGTATTGTGTTGTGTTGTGTGTGTGTTGTGTTCTGTGTGTGTTGTGTGTTTGTTGTGTTGTGTGTTGTATTGTGTTGTGTTGTGTGTGTGTTGTGTTGTGTGTGTGTTGTAGTGTGTTGTGTGTGTGTTGTGTAGTGTGTGGTGTTGTGTTGTGTGTGTTGTGTGTGTGTGTGTATGTGATGTGTGTGTGTGTGTATGTGATGTGTGTGTGTGATGTGTGTGTGTGTGTATGTGATGTGTGTGTGCGATGTGTGTGTGTGAGTGTGTGTGTGTGTGGTATGTGCATGTGATGTGTATGTGTGTGTGTGTGTGTGTGTGTGTGTGTGTGTGTGTTGGTTTGAGTTTCCAGCAACTACAGAATCTCTTGTGTTTCTGAAAAAACACTCAATATTTTATATCTATTTTCTCCCACTCATCCATTCTGTCTGACGCATCGCCATCTGGTCTGAAGGCCCCGAGCTGCAGAGGGTTGTAAACACACCTAGCTCCATCATGGCGAGGAGACATCTCCAGCACTGGCTGCACTTTCAAAAGGCGGTGTCTCCAGGAGACAGCGTCCATCATTAAGCACCCTCACCACCCTCTTCCCATTACTACCAACGCGGAGGAGGTACAGGAGCCTGAAGACACACACTCAACGATTCAGGAACAGCTTCTTCCCCTCTGCCATCAGGGAGGAGGTACAGGAGCCTGAAGACACACACTCAACGATTCAGGAACAGCTTCTTCCCCTCTGCCATCAGGGAGGAGGTACAGGAGCCTGAAGACATACACTCAATGATTCAGGAACAGCTTCTTCCCCTCTGCCATCAGGGAGGAGGTACAGGAGCCTGAAGACACACACTCAATGATTCAGGAACAGCTTCTTCCCCTCTACCATCAGGGAGGAGGTACAGGAGCCTGAAGACACACACTCAGCGATTCAGGAACAGCTTCTTCCCCTCTACCATCAGGGAGGAGGTACAGGAGCCTGAAGACCCACACCCAACGATTCAGGAACAGCTTCTTCCCCTCTGCCATAGCTACCTTGCTTGTTTGAATATTTCCCGCCGTAACTTGCTGTCATTCTTTTTTTGAAGCGTTGCCCCGAACCGGCGCCGCCGGGCTCCGAGTCTGACGAGGTACCCGTGGGACGCTCTGCCGCGGACCGCGGTGGTGGGGGGGGGCCGGGGGCTGAGCCCGTGAGTGTAGCTAAGGCCCACACTCAGTGATTCAGGATCAGCTTCTTCCCCTCTGCCATCAGGGAGGAGGTACAGAAGCCTGAAGACACACACTCAGTGATTCAGGATCAGCTTCTTCCCCTCGAAGAAACTCGTGAAATGATTTCCTTCACATTATTGGAGATAGGTCTCCGTGCTTATCACAGAACAGTACAGCGCAGAAATCGGCCGTTCAGCCCATCTTAATCAGCCTCGCCCTCATGCCAAGCGATACCCGTCCCCGTGTTAGACCCTCTGCAGTTATTTTCCCGTCAAAGCATTCGTTATTTTTGTCTACTTAATGAGATACAGCGTGCAACAGGCAATCCTCCGATTAAACCTCAGCCTAACCAGGGGACAATTTACATGTCTTTGGTGGGGCCGCGGGAGGAAACCGGGGCGGGAACGAGGGCGGGGGGCGGCGGCGGCGGGAATTGAACCCGTGTCGCCGGGTGCTGTACAGCGTCGTGCTGACCACCACGCTGCCGGGCCGCCCTCGCGTTCCTATAACCCTGTAACGGCCCTGGCAGCTCACTCCAAATATCCATCAACCAACCCCCCCCCCCCCGCCGTGTGAAAAACAAAATACCCCTCCGTCGCCTTTAAATTTCTCCCCTTCATTGCGGCGGACGGGAAGTCTCTACACCGGGGAGTCAAAACTGCCCAACGCATTACCGGCATCGGCCAACCTGCCGCCAAGGACTTAGATACGGAAAGGGGCCAGTAACATTATGAAGGATCCCATCCACCCTGCTCACGGACTGTCTGTCCCACTCCCGTCAGGGAGGAGGCTACGTAGCATCCACACCAGGACCACCAGCCTCAAAAACAGTGACTTTCCCCCAAGCAGTGATACTGATCAACACCTCCACCCACTGACCCACCCCTCCACACCCCCAATCACCCACCGACCCACCCCTCCACAGACCCCCAATCACCCACTGACCCACCCCTCCACACCCCCAATCACCCACTGACCCTCCCCTCCACAGACCCCCAATCACCCACTGACCAACCCTTACACACCCCCAATCACCCACCGACCCACCCCTCCACACCCCCAATCACCCACTGACCCACCCCTCCACACCCCCAATCACCCACTGACCCACCCCTCCACACCCCCAATCACCCACTGACCCACCCCTCCACACCCCCAATCACTCACTGACCCACCCCTCCACACCCCCAATCACCCACCGACCCACCCCTCCACACCCCCAATCACCCACTGACCCACCCCTCCACACCCCCAATCACCCACTGACCCACCCTCCACACCCCCAATCACCCACTGACTCACCCTTCCACACCCCCAATCACTCACTGACCCACCCCTCCACACCCTCAATCACCCACTGACCCACCCCTCCACATCCCAATCACCCACTGACCCACCCCTCCACACCCCCAATCACCCTCCGACCCACCCGTCCACACACCCCCAACCACCCACTGACCCACCCCTCCACACCCCCAATTCACCCACTGACCCACCCCTCCACACCCCCAATCACCCACCGACCCACCCCTCCACACACCCCCAATCACCCACTGACTCACCCCTCCACACCCCCAATCACCCACTGACCCACCCCTCCAGTCCCAATCACCCACTGACCCACCCCTCCACAGTCCCAATCACCCACTGACCCACCCTTCCACACACCAATCACCCACTGACCCACCCCTCCACACCCCAATCACCCACTGACCCACCCCTACCACCCCCAATCACCCACTGACCCACCCCTCCACACCCCCAATCACTCACTGACCCACCCCTCCACACCACCAATCACCCACTGACCCACCCCTCCACACCCCCAATCACCCTCCGACCCACCCCTCCACACCCCCAATCACTCACTGACCCACCCCTCCACACCCCCAATCACTCACTGACCCACCCCTCCACACCCCCAATCACCCACTGACCCACCCCTCCACACCCCCAATCACCCTCCGACCCACCCCTCCACACCCCCAATCACTCACTGACCCACCCCTCCACACCCCCAATCACCCTCCGACCCACCCCTCCACACCCCCAATCACTCACTGACCCACCCCTCCACACCACCAATCACCCACTGACCCACCCCTCCACACACCCCCAACCACCCACTGACCCACCCCTCCACACCCCCAATCTCCCACTGACCCACCCCTCCTCACCCCCAATCACCCACTGACTCACCCCTCCACACCCCCAATCACCCACTGACCCACCCCTCCACATCCTCAATCACCCACCGACCCACCCCTCCACAGCCCCAATCACCCACTGACCCACCCCTCCAGTCCCAATCACCCACTGACCCACCCCTCCACAGTCCCAATCACCCACTGACCCACCCTTCCACACACCAATCACCCACTGACCCACCCCTCCACACCCCAATCACCCACTGACCCACCCCTCCCACCCCCAATCACCCACTGACCCACCCCTCCACACCCCCAATCACTCACTGACCCACCCCTCCACACCACCAATCACCCACTGACCCACCCCTCCACACCCCCAATCACCCTCCGACCCACCCCTCCACACCCCCAATCACTCACTGACCCACCCCTCCACACCCCCAATCACTCACTGACCCACCCCTCCACACCCCCAATCACCCACTGACCCACCCCTCCACACCCCCAATCACCCTCCGACCCACCCCTCCACACCCCCAATCACTCACTGACCCACCCCTCCACACCCCCAATCACCCTCCGACCCACCCCTCCACACACCCCCAATCACCCACTGACCCACACCTCCACACCCCCAATCACCCACTGACTCACCCCTCCACACCCCCAATCACCCACTGACCCACCCCTCCACATCCTCAATCACCCACCGACCCACCCCTCCACAGCCCCAATCACCCACTGACCCACCCCTCCACAACCCCAATCACCCACTGACCCACCCCTCCATACCCCCAATAACCCACCGACCCACCCCTCCACACCCCCAATCACCACTACTTTATCATTTCCTGTCAGAGTCACCTCATGTACAGACACTCCTGTGCCCAGCGTCACTTTATGGACACACAATCAATCTGTGTCTATAAGCTATTTAAATTCATTGAGTTCTCTACCTGATAGTGCTTATTTCGGACTGAATCGGATCCGGAGTAACAATTATTTCGTTCTCCTTTACACTTGTGAACTGCAAATGACGTTAAACTATCCTAAAAGTTGAGTGAGTCAACCTCTTCCTAGATCTAAAATTCGAAGCCCCGCACAGCTGTCAGGACAGGAAAGAACAATTTTAGCGACACCGAAACACTTGTCAACTCTGTAAGAGCTCCACTCCGAAGACACTGACGTCTTGGCCACTCCGACCCGGCCTGTACTGGGATCTAAGTTCGCGACGCACGGTCTCGTATCACCAAGTGCGGCCCCTGTGAGGTTCAAGTGTCGAGTGGTCTCTCCAGCGACAGCTTGACCCTCCGGGTGGCATGTTTCCGCCGCCCCGTTGGCATGAAGGAAGCATCGTTCCTGCAAGTCTAATTGTCCCGGTCTCGCGTGGAACTGGGGTGGGAGGTGGGGGTGGGTGGGGGGGGACTCCTCCCCGAGCGCGATGATAGATCGCATCCTTCACCTGTTGGAAAGTTCCCGACCAAGTGGGAACGCGTGAGCGGACCGCAATACGTGCCGGGAAGGAGCATCGATTCTGGCTATTAATCATGTCCTCGCAGTAATCAAAGGGTACAGCTGGAATGATAGATGGCCGGTGTCGGCACAGAAGACCCGAACAGGACTGTACGCTTGCCATCTGATGAGTCAATGTGTGCGTAATCACACGGCACAGCCGCCGCTGACTGACCAGGCCAATCCATCATTACCATCTAATAGGCAAACCTATTAGCGCACAACGGTTTTTGGGAGGGGGGATTTCTTTTTTTTCAGTGGGGATATATTTCTGTTAAAACTGATTTTTTAAAAAATCCCAGAAGCGAATGCCGAATTAAGTTAAGAAATACGCACTCAGACAAGTCACCCCACTAACGCACTCGCACACAGATACACATATACACACACACTCACAATTCACACACGCACACACACACACACATACACTCCCACACACACTCAGACACACTCACACACACACTCAGACACACACACACACACACACACACTCACACACACACACTCACACACACACACACACACACAGACATATACTCACACACTCACACACACACACTCACACACTCACACACACACACGCACACACACACACACATACACTCCCACACACACTCAGACACACTCACACACACACTCAGACACACACACACACACACACACTCACACAGACATATACTCACACACTCACACACACACACACTCACACACACACACTCACACACACACACACACACACACTCACACACACACACTCACACACTCACACACAGACACACACACATATACACTCACACACTCACACACAGACACACATACACTCACACACACACACTCACACACACACACACGCACACACACACTCACACACACACACACACACACTCACACACTCACACACACTCACACACTCACACACAGACACACACACATATACACTCACACACTCACACACAGACACACATACACTCACACACTCCTTCCAATAATGCACGCGAAACCACATACACAAAAACCTCACTCTCTCTCTCACACACACACACACACATACAACCACATACAAAAACCTCTCTCTCTCTTCCCCCCTCTCTCTCTCCCCGTCTCTCTTTCTCTTCCCCCCTCTCTTTCCCCTCTCTCTTTCCCCCTCTCTCTTCCCCCCTCTCTTTCCCCCTCTCTCTCTCCCCCTCTCTCTCTCCCGGTCTCTCTTTCCCCCTCTCTCTTTCCCGCTCTCTTTCTCCCTCTCGTCTCTCTCTCTCACAGACAGACGAGCGCGCACATGCACACAGCCCAGCCAGGATTTCTCATATAATTTTAATTTCCCAGTCAACGCTGCCAGGACGCGCACTGCTCCACCCGTCACTCTCCCACTGACAATGATAACCTGCAGATGAACTCGACTCGCAGAGCTTTCAATAGCTTGTTCCAACATCCATTCACGTCATGTCATTGGTAAAATAGGATTAATAATTCCAGTGGCTGGCCCCAGCTCAATAATGCCAATACTCTGAGGAATGTGACGTGCCTGACTCGGTCTCCTGGGAAGCGATGTGTGTTACGGCACGGTATGTAATTTCACTCAGGGGCACGGGCAAGGCCGCTTATTAATACCGCAGCTCGGATCAGCACGTACGCAGGCGTCTTTTATGTAATAACCCCCCACCCCCCAAAAAAACTGGGCACCTGATGTGTGAAGTTCTTCCTCAACGCTACAAGCGGTGGGAGCAGACCTTGTCCATTCGGCCCATCGAGTCTGCTCTGCCATTCCACCGCGGCTGATTTATTTTCCCTTCTCGACCCCCATTCTCCTGCTTGCTCCCCGCAACCTTTGATACCCTGACTGATCGAGAACATATCCACCCCCGCTTTAAATATACTTGACAACTTATAGACCGCAGCCGTCTGTGGCAACGAATTCCACAGGTTCACTGCCCCCTGGATGAATAAATTCCTCCTCGTCTCTGTTCCAAAAGGACGTCCCTCTGTTCTGAGGCTGTGTCCTCTGGTCCTAGACTCCCCCACTATAGGAAACATCCTCTCCACATCCACTCTATCTGTGTCCTCTGGTCCTAGACTCCCCCACTATAGGAAACATCCTCTCCACATCCACTCTATCAGTGTCCTCTGGTCCTAGACTCCCCCACTATAGGAAACATCCTCTCCACATTCACTCTATCTGTGCCCTCTGGTCCTAGACTCCCCCACTATAGGAAACATCCTCTCCACATCCACTCTATCTGTGTCCTCTGGTCCTAGACTCCCCCACTATAGGAAACATCCTCTCCACATCCACTCTATCTGTGTCTTCTGGTCCTAGACTCCCCCACTATAGGAAACATCCTCTCCACATCCACTCTATCTGTTCCCTCTGGTCCTAGACTCCCCCACTATAGGAAACATACTCTCCACATCCACTCTATCAGTGTCCTCTGGTCCTAGACTCCCCCACTATAGGAAACTTCCTCTCCACATCCACTCTATCTGTGCCCTCTAGTCCTGGACTCCCCCACTGTAGGAAACATCCTCTCCACATCCACTCTATCTGTGCCCTCTGGTCCTAGACTCCCCCCACTATAGGAAACATCCTCTCCACATCCACTCTATCTGTGTCTTCTGGTCCTAGACTCCCCCACTATAGGAAACATCCTCTCCACATCCACTCTATCTGTGCCCTCTGGTCCTAGACTCCCCCCACTATAGGAAACATCCTCTCCACATCCACTCTATCTGTGTCCTCTAGTCCTAGACTCCCCCACTATAGGAAACATCCTCTCCACACCCACTCTATCTGTGTCCTCTGCTCCTAGACTCCCCCACTATAGGAAACATCCTCTCCACATCCACTCTATCTGTGTCCTCTGGTCCTAGACTCCCCCACTATAGGAAACATTCTCTCCACATCCACTCTATCTGTGCCCTCTGGTCCTAGACTCCCCCACTATAGGAAACATCCTCTCCACATCCACTCAATCTGTGTCCTCTGGTCCTAGACTACCCCACTATAGGAAACATCCTCTCCACATCCACTCTATCTGTGTCCTCTGGTCCTAGACTCCCCCACTATGGGAAACATCCTCTCCACATCCACTCTACCTGTGTCCTTTGGTCCTAGACTCCCCCACTATAGGAAACATCCTCTCCACATCCACTCTATCTGTGTCCTCTGGTCCTAGACTCCCCCACTATAGGAAACATCCTCTCCACATCCACTCTGTCTGTGTCCTCTGGTCCTAGACTCCCCCACTATAGGAAACATCCTCTCCACATCCACTCTATCTGTGTCCTCTGGTCCTAGACTCCCCCACTATAGGAAACATCCTCTCCACATCCACTCTATCTGTGCCCTCTGGTCCTAGACTCCCCCACTATAGGAAACATCCTCTCCACATCCACTCTATCTGTGTCCTCTGCTCCTAGACTCCCCCACTATAGGAAACATCCTCTCCACATCCACTCTATCTATGTCCTCTGGTCCTAGACTCCCCCACTATAGGAAACATCCTCTCCACATCCACTCTATCTTTGTCGTCTGGTCCTAGACTACCCCACTATAGGAAACATCCTCTCCACATCCACTCTATCTGTGTCCTCTGGTCCTAGACTCCCCCACTGTAGGAAACATCCTCTCCACATCCACTCTATCTGTGTCCTCTGGTCCTAGACTACCCCACTATAGGAAACATCCTCTCCACATCCACTCTATCTGTGTCCTCTGCTCCTAGACTCCCCCACTATAGGAAACATCCTCTCCACATCCACTCTATCTGTGTCCTCTGGTCCTAGACTCCCCCACTATAGGAAACATCCTCTCCACATCCACTCTATCTGTGTCCTCTGGTCCTAGACTCCCCCACTGTAGGAAACATCCTCTCCACATCCACTCTATCTGTGTCCTCTGGTCCTAGACTACCCCACTATAGGAAACATCCTCTCCACATCCACTCTATCTGTGTCCTCTGGTCCTAGACTACCCCACTATAGGAAACATCCTCTCCACATCCACTCTATCTGTGTCCTCTGGTCCTAAACTCCCCCACTGTAGGAAACATCCTCTCCACATCCACTCTATCTGTGTCCTCTGGTCCTAGACTCCCCCACTATAGGAAACATCCTCTCCACATCCACTCGATCCGTGCCGTCTGGTCCTAGACTCTCCCACCCTGGAGGGGGCAGCATTTTGGGAGGTCAAATGTAAGAGGAAAGTATCCATAGAATGAAAGTACTCTGGGAGCCTTATAGAGCAATACGGCACAGAAGGCGGCCCTTTGGCCCATCTAGTCTGTGCTGAGTTCCCCCAGCACCTTCTGTGCATTGTTTACCAGTATCTTGTGCACCCCCTGAACCCCACAGACTTAATAACCGTACATTTTCAAAGATCTAAGGATGTGCTTTATATGTCACATGCGCATCGAACATCCGGAGCAAGCCGCAGGGGGCAGCCAGCAAGTTCCGCTGAGCTGCTGGTGCCAACGCGGGGTGCCCACAGCTCACTATCCCTAACCCGTCTGTCTTCCGGAAGGTGGGTGGAAACCCACCGCGATGCCCAGATTGTTTTTAAAACATGTCTGTCACAAACAACAGAGGAGCCAGCAGTGAACCCTGTTGAATACAACGGATCACACAGACCCCACCCCACCCCACCCAGTCAGAGCAGCAGCCCACCACCGCTGCCCCATCTCTCCTACGACGGCCAATTCCACATCTACGTCACCACCTCGCCCCTGGATCCCATGTGACTGTAATGACGCCTTCCGGCCTGTGCGGGGAGCCAGAGAGCATCGGACTCCTAGACTTCGAGAGCACCCGAACTGGTCGGTTGTTGTTTAATGAGAGTCGTTAATCGCTTAGGTTTCCTTTGTGATTTTCCATTGGGTCACTCACTCTCTGTTAGCATTTCTATTGCCTTCTGTTTAAACCTGCTGGGTCTATTTTGATAGGCTCGGGACTCCTTGGTGCTTGCATTATTGAAGCGGATGCCTGATTAGCTCTGATCACGGGGTCCTAGTTTAGAGAATGTAACAGCTCTCAGTGTCGCTCATCCGAGCCACTGATATCCTGTTGGAATTCTTACGAGTAAACTCTCATCGTCGTCTCTACATTGGAGTATGTCTTTCCTCCACACTTGATATAACCAGCACACGTCACGACAGTGACAATTTGCTGAGCTAGTCGACCGGGAGTGACTTCGTCAAATGCTTCACTCAAGTCTATCTTGACAACTTCCATGGCACTACCCTCGTCAATTTTGATGTTTTCTCAGGAAAAAATACTGAAAAGCTCCTGCTCAAAATGATCAAACGTCCCCTCGTTGCAATTACCAAAGATTTGGGAGCAGTCGTTTCCCATTTCTCCCTCCACAATTCAGTAACACCATGGAAGTCACCTCTGGGATTCATGTCCACACTCCTGTATATTCCCCATAACTTGACTCCCGACAGACTACAGAACGCCTTGGTCACCTAGTGAATTCGCCCTCACTGCTCTCCATGATTGGGAATTGTAAGGAAAAGAGAGAAGAAATTCCTCTTCATCTCCATCCGAAATGGAAAATGTCCTGTACTGAAATACCGCCTCTAATTTCCAAGATAACTCCACGGTGAAAACACAGGGAACAAATATCGACAAAGATTCCCACCCCCCCCCCCCCATTCCGGGCTCTGCCGTCTCTTCTCACAGCCACCGTTGTGCAGGAGATACAGAAGCTCTGAGCCCTACATCACCAGGCTCACTGGGTACCGGAGACGACGTTAAACAATCTAAGAGTCTTAAGTTCAATCACAAGCAAGAGAGAATCTACAGGCGCTGGAAATCCAAGCAACAAAGAAACACACACACACACACACACACACACACAATGCTGGAGGAACTCAGCAGGCCAGGCAGCATCAATGGGAAAGAGTAAACAGCCGATGTATCGGTCCGAGGACCCTCCGGCAGGACTGAATAAAGATTTAAACTTCTTCAGGGTGTGCATCCCTGGAAAAGACCTCACAGAGTAGCAGCCCGACCGCAAACAAGAAGAGAATCTGCAGGCACTGGAAATCCAAGCGGCACCCATGCAAAATGCCAGAGGAACTCAGCCAGCCAGGCAGCATATAGAACCATATAACCATATAACAATTACAGCACAGAAACAGGCCATCTCGGCCCTTCTAGTCCGTGCCGAACGCTTACTCTCACCTAGTCCCACCGACCTGCACTCAGCCCACAACCCTCCACTCCTTTCCTGTCCATATATCTATCCAATTTAACTTTAAATGACAACATCAAACCTGCTTCAACCACTTCTGCTGGAAGCTCGTTCCACACAGCCACCACTCTCTGAGTAAAGAAGTCCCCCCTCATGTCACCCCTAAACTTTTGCCCTTTAACTCTCAACTCATGTCCTCTTGTTTGAATCTCCCCCACTCTCAATGGAAAAAGCCTATCCACGTCAACTCTATCTATCCCCCTCATAATTTTAAACACCTCTATCAAATCCCCCCCTCAACCTTCTACACTCCAAAGAATAAAGACCCAACTTGTTCAACCTTTCTCTGTAACTTGGGTGCTGAAATCCAGGTAACATTCTAGTAAGCAAAAGTACAGTTGACGTTTTGGGCCGAGACTCTTTGGCAGGACACTTAAATTGAAATACTTTTTGCCCTTAGTGGATACTGCAAGTAATACACCTGTGCAAATTATACCAAACGCAATTTTTGTCTTTTGATTGATTTCGCTCTGGATTTGAAACCTGGAGGACAGAGAACATTGGACAGTACAACACAGGAACAGAACCTTCAGCCCATAATGTTGTGCTGAACCAATTAAATCAGTAATCAAATGGCAACCTAACCTCTCCTCTGCCTACACAATGTCCATATCCCTTCATTTTCCTCACATAGGTTTGCTAAGGCTAGAATTGGGGTAGTGGGGGTATAATTTGTCCATCAGTGCTGATCACCCCATCCTTGACTAAGCTGTTCCACCGTGAACACGATCTGTTATGAGTCAACGTGATGCTTTCAGATCAGGTCATGCATAGCACAGACCTCCGCTGCACCACTCAGGTGTGTTTCTGGGGTACAGGGGCCACCGACCCTTCGCCTGTTCCGTGTTCTATCACTGAGCAGCAGTGAACCATCTGACTGGCCTAGCAGAGTTCTCTTTGAGAACTAGTTGACCTGATCAGCATTTCTGATCTGGCTATCGTTCACGATTGCACTTAATTAAAAACAAACAAACAAATAAATAAATAAATTGCTGGGGAGTGGGAACCGAACTCACAAATAGAGAAAGCTTGGAGACAGTGCGAGAGGGGGGAGATAGGCAGGCGATAGAGAAGGGATACACTCAGACTGATGGATTGAGATGTGTCTATTTTAATGCAAGGAGTATCATGCACAAAGCAGATGATCTTAGAGCGTGGGTCAGTACTTTGAGCTGTGATGTTGTGGCCATTACAGAGACTTGGATGGCGCAGGGGCAGGAATGACTACTTCAAGTGCCAGGCTTTAGATGTTCCAGAAAGGGCAGGAAGGGAGGCAAAAGAGGTGGGGGCAAGGCACTGTTGATCAGAGATAGTGTCACAGCTGCAGAAAAGGAGGAAGTCATGGTGAGATTGTCTACGGAGTCTCTGTGGGTGGAAGTTAGAAACGGGAAGGGGTCAATAACTCTGCTGGGTGTTTTTTTATAGACAACCCAATAGTAACAGGGACATCGAAGAGCAGATAGGGAGACAGAGTCTGGAAAGGTGTAATAATAGGGTTATTGTGGTGGGACATTTTAATTTCCCAAATATTCATTGTCATCTCCCTGGAGTGAGGGGTTTAGATGGGGTGGAGTTTGTTAGGTGTGTTCAGAAAGGTTTCCTGACACAATATGTAGATAAGCCTACAAGAGGAGAGCCTGTACTTGATTTGGTATTAGGAAATGAATCTGGTCAGGTGTCAGGTTTCTCAGTGGGAGAGCATTTTGGAGACAGTGATCACAATTTTATCTTTTCTACCATAGCATTGGAGAGGGATAGGAACAGACAAGTTAGGAAAGCATTTAATTGGAGTAAGGAAAAATATGAAGCTATCAGACAGGAACTTGGAAGCATAAATTGTGAACAGATGTTCTCAGGGAAATGTACAGCAGAAATGTGGCAAATGTTCTGCACAGGTACATTCCAATGAGGCAGGGAAAGGATGGTAGGGTACAGGAACCATGATGTACAAAGGCTGTTGAAAATCTAGTCAAGAAGAAAAGAAGAGCTTACAAAAGCTTCAAAAAACTAGAGAATGATAGAGATCTAGAAGATTATAAGGCTAGTAGGAAGGAGTTTAAGAATGAAATTAGGAGAGCCAGAAGGAGATATGAGAAAGCCTTGGCGAGCAGGATTAAGGAAAACCCCAAGGCATTCTACAAGTATGTGAAGAGCAAGAGGATAAGACGTGAGAGAATAGGACCTATCGAGTGTGACAGTGGAAAAGTGTGTATGGAACCGAAAGAGATAGCAGAGTTACTTAATGAATACTTTGCTTCAGTATTCACTATGGAAAAGGATCTGGGCAATTGTAGGGATTGAATTTTTTGAGGATGCGACTAAACACATTGATGAAGGTAGAGCCATAGATGTAGTGTATATGGATTTCAGCAAGGCATTTGATAAGGTACCCCATGCAAGGCTTATTGAGAAAGTAAGGAGGTATGGGATCCAAGGGGACCTTGCTTTGTGAATCCAGAACTGGCTTGCCCACAGAAGGCAAAGAGTCATTGTAGACAGGTCATATTCTGCATGGAGGTCGGTGACCAGTGGTGTGCCTCAGGGATCTGTTCTGGGACCCTTTCTCTTTGTGATGTTTAGAATTAACCTGGATGAGGAAGTAGAGGGATGGGTTAGTAAATTTGCTGATGACACAAAGATTGGGGGGTGTTGTGGATAGTGTGGAGGGCAGTCAGAGGTAACAGTGGGACAATGATAGGATGCAAAACCAGGCTGAGAAGTGGCAGATGGAGTTCAACCCAGATAAGTATGATAGGTCAAACTGGAACGTGCAGATATGAGAAATATTTATGTACAGTACAGAAACTGGTGTTACCTGTGAGTATTGTCACAATGCACAACAGTTGAAAAGATTGATATTATATGTATAGTGTATGAGAAGACCCATTCATGTGTATTATTTTATTTCTTTTAAACAATGAACAAAAAACTGGACTCAGTAGTTCATTATCCCGAGAATAGTTTCAGCTTTACTACCACCTAAAAATTCAATGCGCCCATGTTGTTGCCACTGGGCAAAAAAAACTGCAGAGCACAAGATTTTTCTGCACACCAGTCGTTACAAATTAGAGGGAACATTGGCCACCCGTCTTGTAAAGTCACTGCCCAGAAGAAGGCGATAGCAAACCACTTCCGAAGAAAACATTTGCCAAGAACAATCATGGTCATGGAAAGACCATGATCACGCACGGTACATAATGATGATGTCATAATGTTGCAGCACATAATGATGATGTCATAAATTACAGCACATAATGATTATGTCATACAAAACAACACACAATGGTGATGTCATACGACACAGCACATAATCATGATGCCATATAACATGGCACATAATGACAGTGACGATGATGATTCATTTATTTTTCGTTTCTGTTTGCACGTTGGTTGGTTGTCTGTCTCTGTCATGTGCATTGCTGTTTCATTGATCCTGTTGTGTTTCTTTGTATTTAATGTGAATGCCTGGAAGACTCCCCCACTATAGGAAACATCCTCTCCACATCCACTCTATCTGTGCCCTCTGGCCCCAGACTCCCCCACTATTGGAAACATCCTCTCCACATCCACTCTATCTGTGTTCTCTGGTCCTAGACTCCCCCACTATCGGAAACATCCTCTCCACACCCACTCTATCTGTGTCCTCTGGTCCTAGACTCCCCCAGTATAGGAAACATCCTCTCCACATCCACTCTATCTGTGTCCTCTGGTCCTAGACTCCCCCACTATAGGAAACATCCTCTCCACACCCACTCTATTGAGGCCTCTCACCGTTCGATAGGTTTCAATGCAATCCCGCCCCTCATTCTTCTGAATTCCAGCGATTAAAGGCCGGGAGCCAACAACCTCTCTTTATTTATTTTCTATGTATTTCTTATTGTAACTGACAGCAATCTTTTTTATGGATTGCATGGCGCTGCTGCCACAAAACAACAAATTTCACTATGTTCCCTGTTTGTCAGTGATAATAAAAATGAGTCAGGACGGACAAGGAACCCAAGAACATAACCTCACCACTTCTGCTCTGTCTGTGCTGCAGATTAAATACTTTATGAACAAACATGCAGTGGATTCTGTTTAATTGGGACAGATCAGGACCAGTTCATTTTGGCCCAATTAAGCAGCTGCCCCAATTAGCCAAAGTTTTCATGGAAGTATTAAGAAAGTTTTAACAAGAAGACAAACTACCGCTTAACTGTGTAACGAATTATGTTTTCAAATGAAATAGAGAACAAATTAGAACAGTGACAATACTACTACAGTTCTATCAAACTATAGTTTCTAATAGTTATTGATGGACAAATTTATCCAGCTAACACTGCCGTGCTCTTTTTATTGACTGTAAACGAATAAGATCACCGCAGACACTTAGTGTCAATAATGGACCACCTTAGTACAGCGTTTTTGACGATTGAGTCCTCCAAATCTTCATTCTCATTGTAATATTCAAGGTGATTGTCACTACCTTCAAAAAAAAATCTTCGTAGTGCCAAACTTGTTGATGTGACAAAATTGTTTTGTTTCCATTCCCGGCCGATTAGGGCACCTCCAAGCCTGAATGCTTGCAATTGCCATGAGCGAAATGATTACGAATTATTTCTCGCCGACTGTCAGTGACAAAGATCCGCTGCTTTGTGAACACAATCAAGGGCAACTGACGCCATTTAAAAACTGTTCTCTCTGCCCAGAGTGTAGTATTTAATGACCACACTAGCGACTGAGGCTAGTTAGAAACCGTTCAGCAACAGACTCCCGTCCCAGCTGAGCGGCGTAGTGTCCCAAATACACGGCTATATAGTGTCCCAAATACGGCTATTTTCCTGACTAGTTTTTGTTCTTTAAGAGTTGTCCCGAATGCCAACTAGTGGAGTGGAGTCGCAGCAACAACCTGGCACTCAACGAAAGAGCTGATTGTGGACGTCAGGAAGGGCAAGACAAAGGAACATACGTCAATCTTCATTGAGGGATCAGAAGTGGAGAGAGTGAGCAGCTTCAAGTTCCTGGGTGTCAAGATCTCTGAGGATCTAACCTGGTCCCAATATATTGATGCAGTTATAAAGAAGGCAAGATAGCCGCTATACTTTATTAGAAGTTTGAAGAGATTTGACATGTCAATAAATACACTGAAAAACTTCTAGAGATGTACCTTGGAGAGCATTCAGGGTTGGCTACTGAACAGGACTGAAAGAAGCTGCAGAGGGTCATAAATTTAGTCGACTCCATCTTGGGTACTATCCTACAAAGTACCCAGGACATCTTCAGGGAGCGGTGTCTCAGAAAGGCAGCGTCCATTATTAAGGACCTCCAGCACCCAGGGCATGTCCTTTTCTCACTGTTACCATCAGGGAGGAGGTACAGGAGCCTGAAGACACACACTCAGCGATTCAGGAACAGCTTCTTCCCCTCTGCCATCAGGGAGGAGGTACAGGAGCCTGAAGACATACACTCAGCGATTCAGGAACAGCTTCTTCCCCTCTGCCATCAGGGAGGAGGTACAGGAGCCTGAAGACACACACTCAACGATTCAGGAACAGCTTCTTCCCCTCTGCCATCAGGGAGGAGGTACAGGAGCCTGAAGACACACACTCAACGATTCAGGAACAGCTTCTTCCCCTCTGCCATCTGATCCCTAAACGGACATTGAACCTGTGAACATGCCTCACTTTTTTTTAATATATATTATTGCTGTTTTTTTGCACTTTTTAAAATCTATTCAATACACGTATACTATGATTGATTTACTTATTTTTTTCTCTCTTCTAGATTATGTATTGCATTGAACTGCTGCTGCTAAGTTAACAAATTTCACAACACGTGCCGGTGACAATAAACCTGATTCTGATTCTGAATTCTGAATAAGCAGCTGTTCCAATTATCCGACGGCCCAAATCCACTGTATTTCTTACAGCGATTAATATATTTTTTTAATATATTGCACTGTACTGCTGACGTTAAAAACAGCAAATTTTATGGCGCGCCGGTGAAATTAAAGCTGATTCCGATTCTGAGCATCTTCTGCGGCGAGCGGGGTTGGAAAATCAGCAAACTCTCTATTGCTGACAGGGGCTACCGTAATCAGTCGCATCCCCCCCCCCCACCCCGCCTTTAGCGTCAGAATTACCCAGACGTCCCTCTCGTAACCATATTCCCATCCTCGGCTCCCCCCAGAATCCCAAAACAACATCCCTCCGCCTCCGATTGGATGCCTCAGAAATCGCGCTGCCGAGGAAGCTTCTCGGATTGGCTCTCCACCCCGCCCCACCGTTGCCACGCCGACGCCGTAATTTGTCAGAGCGGCTGTAAATCCATCCCTTTGACTCACCCCCTCATTATTTTCCACGGCAATTCCTTTCCCGCGGAAAGACAATAAATTTACATTTCAGCAGCTGTTGCTAAACGTAGCCCTGGGAGAGGTGTGAGGATTTATGAAAATAACCCTTCAGGAGTTAATATTTTCACATCTAAAAGACAGGCCGTATTAAGTTATGGCTCCGGCAAATTGAGGCTGATGTCAATCAGAAATATGGCCATGTGCAAACGTGGAGAGGGAAGTTCTTGCATTATCTCAGCTCCTATTTAACGGTCTCTGGCAGACAGAGCGCCTCGTTCACCAGAGCCCACGGGCTCACAGAAACACACCATACAGGAAGCAGACTTCTCGGGTCACCCCGTGGGCAGCACGGCAGCTTTGAGGTGCCAGTGCTCACCGAGGAAGGTTCGATTCCTGCCACTGTCTGTGAGGAATTTAGGTATATAAATTAATTCACAGTTTGCTCTCTATTATTATTTGTAATTGTAATTGAAAACGTAGTGAGGTAGTGTTCACGGGTTCAATGTCCTGAATGTTGGGAAGCCTGGTTGAGTTCACAACTTTCTGTGGACCCCCTCGCCACCGCCCCCCCCCAAACCAGACGGTGATGCAACCAGTTAGTCTTTCGCAGAGCACGACGGCACAGAAACGGACTGTTCACCCGATCCAGTCCGCGCCCAACTGTTATTCATCCCCGTCCCCTTGGCCTGCAGCCGTCCCACAGTTCTCCCGTTCATGGCGCCCCGTTCTTTTGTGCCTGCCTGAGGGAGGACGGGTCCCAGGGCTGCGTTCCGTCCGCGCTCTTCGATCGTAAGTGTAATCTGGACTTCTGCAATCGAGCCCGCACCCGCCAAGTCCTGCTCGCAGTTGGTTCCACGCTCGCACCACACTCTGAGGGGAGAAGGTCCCCCTCAGGCCGAGCAGGCCCGTTAGGCCGGGAGGGCCTGTTGCCATGGCGAACCTCTGAAGCAAGCACATAAGAGGCCTGATTCTGTGAGCAGGAGTCGACCTGTTTCCCCCTTTAAACTGGAAGGAGCGGAAGGAGTTTTTCTTTTTGCCAGGACTTGAGGGACCGAGTTACAGGGAAACATCAGGTAGGCCCGGATTTGGGCTTAGGAGACTGACAGGTATATGCAATCGTGAAGGGCATTAGATTGAGTGAAGGAACACAGTCTTTCCCCCAGGAGAAGGAAATAAAAACTTAGATTACGAGGTGAATAGATAGGGTTAATGCAAGCAGGCCTTTTCCTTTGAGGTTAGCTGAAACTACAACTGGAGGACGCTGTTTAAGTTCAAGATTGTTTGATGTCATTTCCAGTACACAAGTGTAGAGGAGTTTGAAATAATTGTTACTCCGGATTCAATATATATAGGCATCCGTTAGTCTCGTGAGACCATGGATTTGCGCCTTGGAAGGTTTCCAGGGTACAGGCCTGGGCAAGGTTGTATGGATGACCGGCAGTTGGCCATGCTGCAAGTCTCCCCTCTCCACGACACCGATGTTGTCCAAGGGAAGGGCATTAGGGCCCATACAGCTTGGCACCGGTGTCGTCGCAGAACACTGTGTGGTTAAGTGCCTTGCTCAAGGACACAACACGCTGCCTCAGCCGAGGCTCAAACTAGCAACCTTCAGATCACTAGACTGACGCCTTTACCACTTGGCCACGCACCAACACAAAAAAATTCAATACAGCACAAAAAAAACACAACGATAAAGAACACAATAATAAAAAAACACAATAAATAAAAACACATAAGCTAGATTACATACACAGACTGATTGTGCATCCATAAAGCGACGCTGGGCACAGGAGTGTCTGTGCGTGTTTGCACGTGTCTGCAGAGATGTAGAACATAGAACTTTAGGTGCCACAATGGTGTGCTGAGCCAGCTAAAAAAGCAAATCAAAAACACCCAAAACTCTCTCCTCTCCTCTCTCCTCTCCTCCCTCCTCTCCCCTCTGCCATCAGGGAGGAGGTACAGGAGCCTGAAGACACACACTCGACGATTCAGGAACAACTTCTTCCCCTCTGCCATCAGATTGCTGAATGGACATTGAACCCGTGAATACCATCTCAAGATTTTTTTCTATTTTTTTGCTCTCTTTTCGCACTACTTAATTTAATTGTTAATATATACATCTGACTGCAAGACAGGAGAGAGGAGAGAGAAGAAGAGGAGAGAGAAGAAGAGGAGAGGAGAGGGGGAGAGGAGAGGGGGAGAGGAGAGGGAGAGAGGGGAGAGGGGAAGAGGAGAGGGGAGAGGGGGTGAGGGGGAGAGGGGAGAGGAGAGGGAAGAGGGGAGAGGAGAGGGGAGAGGAGAGAGGAGGGGAGAGGAGAGAGGAGAGGGGAGAGGAGAGAGGAGAGGGGAGAGGAGAGAGGAGAGGGGAGAGGAGGTGAGGGGGAGAGGGGAGGGAGAGAGGAGGGGGGAGAGGAAAGAGGAGAGGGGAGAGGAGGCGAGGGGGAGAGGGGAGAAGGGTGGGGAGAGGGGAGAGGAGAGAGGAGAGGGGAGAGGGGAGAGGGGAGGGGGAGAGGGGAGGGGGAGAGGGGAGAGGAGAGGGGAGAGAGTAGAGGGGAGAGGGGAAAGGGGAGTGGGGGAGAGGGGAGAGGGGAGAGGGAAGAGGGGAGTGGGGGAGAGGGGAGAGGGGAGAGGAGGGGGAGAGGAAAGAGGAGAGGGGAGAGGAGGTGAGGGGGAGAGGGGAGAGTGGAGAAGGGAGGGGAGAGGGGGAAAGGGGAGGGGAGAGGGGAGAAGGGAGAAGGGAGGGGAGAGGGGGAGAGGGGAGAGGGGAGAGGGGAGAGGGGAGAGGGGAGAGAGGAGGGGGAGGGAGAGAGGGGAGAGGGGAGAGGGGAGAGGGGAAAGGGGAGAGAGGAGAGGGGGAGGGGAGAGGGGAGAGGGGAGAGGAGGGGGAGAGGAAAGAGAGGGGGAGGAGGCGTTGGGGAGAGGGGAGAGGGGGAGAGGGGAGAGGGGAGAGGGGAGAGGGGAGAGGGGAGAGGAGGGGGAGAGGAAAGAGGAGAGGGGAGAGGAGGTGAGGGAGAGAGGGGAGAGTGGAGAAGGGAGGGGAGAGGGGGAAAGGGGAGGGGAGAGGGGAGAAGGGAGAAGGGAGGGGAGAGGGGGAGAGGGGAGAGGGGAGAGGGGAGAGAGGAGGGGGAGGGAGAGAGGGCAGAGGGGAGAGGGGAGAGGGGAGAGGGGAGAGGGGAGAGAGGAGGGGGGAGGGGAGAGGGGAGAGGGGAGAGGAGGGGGGAGAGGAAAGAGAGGGGGAGGAGGCGTTGGGGAGAGGGGAGAGGGGGAGAGGGGAGAGGGAAGAGGGGAGAGGAGAGAGGGGAGGGGAGAGGGGAAAGGGGAGTGGGGGAGAGGGGAGTGGGGGAGAGGGGAGAGGAGAGAGGAGAGAGGAGGGGGAGAGGAAAGAGGAGAGGGGAGAGGAGGTGAGGGGGAGAGGGGAGAGGGGGAGAGAGGAGGGGAGAGGGGAGAAGGGAGAAGGGAGGGGAGAGGGGGAGCGGGGAGAGGGGAGAGGGGAGAGGGGAGAGAGGAGAGGGGAAAGGGGAGAGAGGAGGGGGAGGGAGAGAGGGGAGAGGGGAGAGGGGAGTGGGGAGAGGGGAGAGGGGAGAGGGGAGAGGAGGGGAGAGGAAAGAGGAGAGGGGAGAGGAGGTGAGGGGGAGAGGGGGAGAGGGGAGGGGAGAGGAGAGAAGGGAGAAGGGAGGGGAGAGGGGAGAGGGGAGAGGGGAGAGAGGAGAGGGGAAAGGGGAGAGAGGAGGGGGAGGGAGAGAGGGGAGAGGGGAGAGGGGAGAGGGGAGAGGGGAAAGGGGAGAGAGGAGAGGGGAGAGGGGAGAGGGGAGAGGAGGGGGGAGAGGAAAGAGGAGAGGGGAGGAGGCGTTGGGGAGAGGGGAGAGGGGGAGAGGGGAGGGGGAGAGGGGAGAGGGGAGAGGGGAGAGGAGAGAGGGGAGGGGAGAGGGGAAAGGGGAGTGGGGGAGAGGGGAGAGGGGGCAAAGGGGAGAGGGGAGAGGCCAGAGGGGAGAGGAGAGGGCAGAGGGGAGAGGAGAGAGGGAGGAGAGAGGAGAGGGGGGAGAAGGGAGTAGAGAGTTTTGGGTGTTTTTGATTTGCTTTTCTCGCTGGCTCAGCACACCATTGTGGCACATAGAGTTCCATGTTCTGTGTCTCTGCTCACCGATCCCAACTAATCATTTCCTACATTTCACCTGAGACTGGCCAGGAAGCAGCCTGGATAGCTACAAAATGTTGAAACCCTTGTAAAATAGAACCAGCTGCTCATCTCGGTCACCAAGCCATGAGAGTAACCCTCCAAAATGCCGGTGGTTGTGGTGGGTTCCAAGTATTTTTATGAGATTGTGGTTGTGTTTTCTACAACTTAAAGACAAAACTATTAGCACTTGCCGGAGAGGACACACAGATCAAAAGTGTTGCGTCATATCACCTTGGTGTGGAGTTTAACTCTTGTAGGTGGACAAGGTCAAATCAGACAGCAGTATTAAGACAGAGGAGCAGAAATAGGCCATTCAGCCCATCGAGTCTGCCTGCTATTCCAGCAATGCTGATTTATTATCCCTCCCCGTAACCTTTGATACCCTGACTAATGAAGAACCCATCAACTTCTGGCTTAAATGTACCCGATGACTGGGCATGGGTGGCGGGGAGGAGATACGTCTCTCCCAAAGGAGGTGTGAGGGGCTCCTTCGCTCCGCTAGCCTGCGGGTCACCCTCGGGCAAGGTGTAGCACCTGCTTAGCCCCCCGATCAGGGTCAGGTGAAACCATGGGAGCAGGTGGTGGACGGTCGTACGAGCAGCCGATGCAGATCACAAGTCCTGGTGATGCGACCACTGACGCCAGGCAGGGAAACGGAACGAACACAGGCAGACGGCACGGACTCTGGTGGGCGGGGAAGGGAGGGCGGTGGGGGCGATCATGCCTGGTGTGGAGCCAACTGGGTTTTGACACAGGGTCTGGTTTAAAGCTGCCTGCCCAGGAAAGGGCCAGTAACATCATGAAGGATCCCACCCATCCTGCTCACGGACTGTTTGTCCCACTCTCATCAGGGAGGAGGCTACGTAGCATCCCTGCCAGGGACCACCAGACTCAAAAACAGTGACTTTCCCCCAAGCAGTGAGGCTGATCAACACCCCCACACACTGATCCACCCCTCCACACACCCAATTAGACACTGACCCACCCCTCCACACACCCCGAACCACTACTACTTTATCATTTCCTGTCAGAGTCACCTTCTGTACAGGCACTCCTGTGCCCAGCGTCACCTTATGGACACACAATCAATTCCTCCTCACCTCGGTTCTAAATAGATGTCCCTCAATTCTGTACCATTTGGTCCTAGACTCCCCCACCATTGGAAACATTCTCTCCACATCCACTCTATCTGCGTCCTCTGGTCCTGTTCCTGGAGGAATATTATATCATTTCTTAATGCATGCATTACTAAATGACAATAAAAGAGGAATGCATGTCCTCATAATCTGATCTAATCTAATCTGTGTGTATATAAACTATTTTATGTATTTATATTTATTGTACTTATAGTTATTGTGTGGTTTATCTTATTGGGTTCTTTTTCGGGCTGTATCGGATCTGGAGCGACAATTATTTTGTCCTCCTTTACACTTGTGTACTGGAAACCACACTAAACGATCCTGGATCTTGAATCTTTGTACATGTGGCATTACACAGATTCTATTAAATTCAAAGTTAGCGGGAGAGAATCAACGGGGCTTCACTTTTTCTTTTGGCAGCATTTTTTTTTCTCTCTTCAAGAGAAACATCTGGAAACATTATCGAAAAGGTTTACTTCTGGCCAGCTGCTGTGCTGTTTCTTGTGGTGTTCGCCCGGCAAGCGAGCCAACAGCTTTTCGGAGTTTCCTTACGGGGCTTGAGGCCAATCCAAAACCACTTTGTGTTGGCTTGGGTTCTGAGCCTCCAGAGGACCACAGGATAGAAACACGTACATAGCTCAAGGAAAATTTATAGACCAGTACTCACTGGCTAGGAATCTCCCAGAACACCCACAGATCCAACAGCCTCCCCCGAAACCCCACAACTTGGGTTCTGGATGGCACCAGTGGAGAGGGGTTCACTTTCAACTGGGCAGAGGTGGGCTGGGCGACGGTTATACAAGGTATTGGTCAGAGCAGTCCTGGAGTGTTCTCAATACTTTTGGTCCACTTATCGAAGAAAGTGGGTGCTGGCATTAGAGAGGGTCCAGAGGAGAAGGTCCATGAAAATGATCCTGCCAATGGAAGGGTTAATCAATGGGGAGAGCTTGACGTCTCTGGGCCTGTACTCGCTGGAGTTCAGAAGTATCAGGTGGGGAGGGGGGATCTCATTGAAACCCATTGAATATTGAACGGCCCAGATAGAGTGGATGTGGAGAGGATGTTTCCTATTGTGGGGGAGTCTAGGACCAGAGGACACAGATAGAGTGGATGCAGAGAGGATGTTTCCTATAGTGGGGGGAGTCTAGGACCAGAGGTCACAGATAGAGTGGATGTGGAGAGGATGTTTCCTATAGTGGGGGAGTCTAGGACCAGAGGGCACAGATAGAGTGGATGTGGAGAGGATGTTTCCTATTGTGGGGGAGTCTAGGACTAGAGGACACAGATAGAGTGGATGCAGAGAGGATGTTTCCTATAGTGGGGGGAGTCTAGGACCAGAGGTCACAGATAGAGTGGATGTGGAGAGGATGTTTCCTATAGTGGGGGAGTCTAGGACCAGAGGGCACAGATAGAGTGGATGTGGAGAGGATGTTTCCTATCGTGGGGGAGTCTAGGACCAGAGGTCACAGATAGAGTGGATGTGGAGAGGATGTTTCCTATAGTGGGGGAGTCTAGGACCAGAGGGTACAGAATTGAGGGATGTCTATTTAGAACCGAGGTGAGGAGGAATTTCTTTAGCCAGAGGGTGGTGAATCTGTGGAATTCGTTGCCACAGACGGCTGTGGAGGCCAAATCATTGGGTATATCTAAATCGGAGGTTGACAGGTTCTTGATTAGTCAGGGTGTCGAAGGCTACGGGGGAAGTCTTGGGGGGAAGTTGCAGGGAGAGGATTAATAAATCAGCCATGGTGGAATGGCAGAGCAGGCTTATTGGGCAGATAGGTCTTATTCTGTTCCTGTGCCTTACAGTCTTACACTCAGCTTAATTTTCTCTGACGTATGGTCCAGGAGGGCCTTTATTTCCCGGTAACCCCTTCTTCACAGAACAGAGAACGTCATCTTGTCATACAGCACAGAAATAGGTCCTTCGGCCCGTCGAGTCCATGCCAGATTGTTACTCTGCCCGGTCCCATCTACCTGTAGCGGGTCTATAGCCCTCCTAACCCCTCCCATCCTATCCAAACCTTTCCAGAGCTCGCCACTCCTGAGTGAAGGAGCTCGCTCCCACACTCCGCTTGAGTGTCTCAGTGCGGGCCAGGGCAGGACGGGAGCAGTCCGCTCGTCCCACAACGTCAGTGCTGAACAGACGGCAAGTTGAAGTGAGCTTCCCCTACCTGCGCCAATGTCACTTTGCGCCGAGTCGCACAACACATCAAACCATTCTGCCGACTTTCCAACTCAGTAGGGACAAAATCAAGTTAGGGATGTCAGTAAAATCACAATCAGGTTTAGTATCACCAGCATAGGTTGTGAAATTTGTTGTTTCTGACAGCAGTACATGATAATGAAAAAATCTAGAAATTACACTCAGATATATTTA
The DNA here is from genome assembly GCF_963921235.1 of Mobula hypostoma. Taxonomy (NCBI): domain Eukaryota; kingdom Metazoa; phylum Chordata; class Chondrichthyes; order Myliobatiformes; family Myliobatidae; genus Mobula; species Mobula hypostoma. The sequence goes on along the minus strand of NC_086128.1, from coordinate 63,262,503 downwards.
TATATTAATTAAGTAGTACAAAATATGAGCAGGAAAAAAGTCACGGGATAGTGTTCATGGGGTCATTGTCCATTTAGGAATCTGATGGCAGAGGGGAAGAAGCTGTACCTGAATCGTTGAGTGTGTGTCTTCAGGCTCCTGTACCTCCTCCCTGATGGCAGAGGGGAAGAAGCTGTTCCTGAATCGTTGAGTGTGTGTCTTCAGGCTCCTGTACCTCCTCCCTGATGACAGCAATGAGACGAGGGCACGTCCTGGGTGGCCTTTCGTACATTATGCGCTGTGTCATATGACGTGGGCGATGATGGGCTTTCCACGACCATGATTGTTCTTGGCAAATTTTTCTACAGAAGTGGTTTGCCATCACCTTCTTCTGGGCAGTGACTTTACAAGATGGGTGACACCCCCAGACATTATCAATACTCTTCAGAGATTGTCTGCCTGGCGTCAGTGGTCACATCACCAGGACTTGTGATCTGCACCGGCTGCTCGTACGACCGTCCACCACCTGCTCCCATGTTCCTGATCGGGGGGCTAAGCAGGTGCTACACCTTGCCCAAGGGTGACCTGCAGGCTGGCGGAGGGAAGGAGCACCTCACACCTCCTTTGGTAGGGACGTATCTCCTCCCCACCACCCATCTTCTGCCTGCACTTTATTCATATCCCTCCATTCCTTCTATATCCATCTGTCTATCTGTTAAATATCTGTATCGTATCTGCTTTCACCACCGCCACTCATATCACGCTCCAGGCAAACACCGCTCTCTGTGTAAACAAGACTTGTCCCCCAAATCTTCCTTAAAACAGCCCCCTCCCACCGGAGGGGAAGAAGCTGTTCTCGACGCACTGATCGTGGCTCTTCAGTTTCCTGGCACCTTCTCCCCGATGGCGGTCACGAGAAGAGGGCATGTCCTGGATGGTGAGGATGCTACCTCCTTAATAGGCTGACGAGGCCAAACAGTCTCCTGATGGCCAGCTCAGTATGCACCCCCACCCCACCATCGAACCCCCCTCTCCGACTACACTGTTCAGAACTTCCTTCAGCAAGAATGGGTGTGTAAGGTCCAGAAGGTGAGGAGATCAGGAAGATTGTGAGAAACAGTCTGCCGCGCGGACAGGTACGGGAACACCAATCACCAAGTAAAGAGAAACCGACTGAAGGTAGTGGATGCGGCCAAGGCCATCACAGGAAAAGACTCGCCTCCCCCACCCCCACCATCCCGCAAACGACTGAACACTTTTACAAGGAGCACTGCCACAAGAAAGGAGCGTCCACCATTAACGACTTCCACCATCCAGAGCCGTGCTCTCTCCTTGTTGCTGCTGTTGGGAAGGAGTTTCAGGAGCCTCAGGTCCCACACCACCAGGTTCAGGAACAGTTATTACCCCTCAACCATCAGGAAGGAGATACAGGAGCTTCAGGTCCCACACCACCAGGTTCAGGAACAGTTATTACCCTTCAACCATCAGGAAGGAGGTATAGGAGCCTCAGGACCCACACCACCGGGTTCAGGAACAGTTATTACCCCTCAACCATCAGGAAGGAGGTACAGGAGCCTCAGGACCCACACCACCAGGTTCAGGAACAGTTATTACCCCTCAACCATCAGGAAGGAGGTACAGGAGCCTCAGGACCCACACCACCGGGTTCAGGAACAGTTATTACCCCTCAACCATCAGGAAGGAGGTACAGGAGCCTCAGGACCCACACCACCAGGTTCAGGAACAGTTATTACCCCTCAACCATCAGGTAGAAGGTACAGGAGCCTCAGGACCCACACCACCAGGTTCAGGAACAGTTATTACCCCTCAACCATCAGGAAGGAGGTACAGGAGCCTCAGGACCCACACCACCGGGTTCAGGAACAGTTATTACCCCTCAACCATCAGGAAGGAGGTACAGGAGCCTCAGGTCCCACACCACCAGGTTCAGGAACAGTCATTACCCCTCAACCATCAGGTAGAAGGTACAGGAGCCTCAGGACCCACACCACCAGGGTTCAGGAACAGTGATTACCCCTCAACCATCAGGAAGGAGGTACAGGAGCCTCAGGACCCACATCACCAGGTTCAGGAACAGTTATTACCCCCTCAACCATCAGGAAGGAAGTACAGGAGCCTCAGGACCCACACCACCAGGTTCAGGAACAGTTATTACCCCTCAACCATCAGGAAGGAGGTACAGGAGCCTCAGGACTTACATCACCAGGTTCAGGAACAGTTATTACCCCCTCAACCATCAGGAAGGAGGTACAGGAGCCTCAGGACTCACATCACCAGGTTCAGGAACAGTTATTACCCTCAACCATCAGGAAGGAGGTACAGGAGCCTCAGGACTCACATCACCAGGTTCAGGAACGGTTATTACCCTCAACCATCAGGAAGGAGGTACAGGAGCCTCAGGACCCACACCACCAGGTTCAGGAACGGTTAATACCCCTCAACCATCAGACTCCTGAACCGCCATGGATAACTTCACTCACCCCAACACTGAACTGACTCCACAACCGATGGACTCACTTTGAAGGACTCCTCAGCTCATGTTCTCAGTATTGATCGACCGATTGATTGTATCTGTACAGTTTGCCTTTTGCACATGGGTTGTTTTTTGTCAGTCTTTGTGTGTAGTTTTCCACTGATTCTCCTTGTATCTCATTGTCCTGGGCATGCCCGCAAGAAAGTGATTCTCAGATAGGGTAGGGTGATGTACACGTACTTCGATAATAAATTTACTTTGCGCCTTGAATGTTGGAAAAAGAAAGTCAGGAGTTGCTGTGCCCAAACTCTGGAGCAGCACGATATTCCCTAAATATAGACTGGTGTAATCAGGTGTGTGATTAGCACAACGAGCTGCCTCCAGTCTGATCACAGACTTGCTTTCCTTTGAGAAATTCAGGGTCCCCAGAGCAATTGTTCAAAAACAGAGTGAGGAAGCAGAGCTGAGCTGGGCAAACTTACCGGGCCTCGTGCACTGGCATCACTCGGGTTAGGCTTTGGGCCCATCACTCAGGTTAGGCTTCGGGCAGCGCTAGGCCCCTGCCCAGGCCTTCTGGGAGACTGGAGGGGCTGCACCTCTGCCTCTTCTGCCAGAAGGTAAAGATTAGCTTAAGCTTCGTTTGATAAAACGAACACTGAAGCATCTGTCGTTCTGCGTCAACCGTCTGAGGATTGTGCCTTCCGTGTGTCAACTTGCGAACAGCACTAACACTGCATGTTCGGTCATGGGCACCAGCTTCCGAAGCATTGACAACACCTTCAGAAGCCGATGGCTCAAAAAGTGAGCATCTATCATTAAGGAACTCCTCCCACCCCCACCACCGCCCCACCAGCCTCGTCTCACTGCTACCATCAGGGAGGAGGCACAGGAGCCTGAAGACACACACTCAGTGATTCAGGAACAGCTTCTTCCCCTCTGCCATCAGGGAGGAGGTACAGGAGCCTGAAGACACACACTCAACGAGTCAGGAACAGCTTCTTCCCCTCTGCCATCAGGGAGGAGGTACAGGAGCCTGAAGACACACACTCAACGATTCAGGAACAGCTTCTTCCCCTCTGCCATCAGGGAGGAGGTACAGGAGCCTGAAGACACACACTCAACGATTCAGGAACAGCTTCTCCCCCTCTGCCATCAGGGAGGAGGTACAGGAGCCTGAAGACACACACTCAACGATTCAGGAACAGCTTCTTCCCCTCTGCCGTCAGGGAGGAGGTACAGGAGCCTGAAGACACACACTCAACGATTCAGGAACAGCTTCTCCCCCTCTGCCATCAGGGAGGAGGTACAGGAGCCTGAAGACACACACTCAACGATTCAGGAACAGCTTCTTCCCCTCTGCCATCAGATTTCTGAATGGATAATGATCCCATGAACACTACCTCCCTACTTTTTTACGATCATTTTTCACAACCTGATTAATCTGGCTGTTGGGGTTGAGATATGTCTCTATCAAAGGAGGCGTAAAGAGCTCCTTCCCTTCGCTAGCCTGCAGGTCACCCTTGAGCAAGGTGTAGCACCTGCTTATCCCCCGATCAGGGTCAGGTGAAGCCATGGGATCAGGTGGTGGACGGTCATATGAGCAGCCGGTGCAGATCACAAGTCCTGGTGATGCGACCACTGACGCCAGGCAGACAGTCTCTGAAGAGTATTGATAATGGCTGGGTAGGTGGGGGGGGTCACCCACCTTGTAAAGGACCTGCCCAGTTGAAGGCGATGGAAAAACACTTCTGTAAAGAAATTTGCCAGGAGCTGTTGTTTTATGAATGAAGTCACGGGAGAAAAGTACTGGTAGATATGAAGCAGCCTCTGTAGTCAAAGAAACAAGATAGGGCAAGCATGATATGAAGACGCTTTCAGTCGAAAAGTCTGCCTATGCCGAGCACTACACATATTTTATGTGCTAAAAAAAAACGAAGGGGAACTCCATATTTACAATGCATCCACAATGCTTTTTTGAAACCGCACACAAACTTCACACCTCCTGAGCCACACCCACACTAACAGAAATCTAAAGGAATTTCAGTCAATGTTGTCTGATCTGTGATTCACATCCCGATTGACATCCCGACCTGCAGTTGGATAGCTGAGAAGTTATTTGCTAAACGTAAATGAGCTGAACCCAAAAAATCCCTCCAACAGGAACAATCACGGTCACGAGACCATGATTACCCATGTCATACAACATGGCGTATAATGAGTGAGTGAACTTAACTTAATGTTTTATATATTTTTATTGAAATTTACAGTTTCTTAAAATTATTATGCACTGCTGCCGCGTAGCAACTCATTTCACGACACATGCCGACAATATTAAACCTGATTCTAATTGTGATTCTAACCCATACATCTTTGGACTGTGGGAGGAAACCAGAGCACTTGGAGGAAACCCATGCGGTCACAGGGAGAGAACATACAAATTCCTTACAGGCAGCAGCGGGAATTGAACCTGGCTTGTCGGTGCTAAAGTAATGTTATGCTACCCCATGTGAATCAGCTGCTCCTCTGTTGTTCCCATGTGCTTGCAGTAGATAGAATAAAGACCTAAAGATTAAAAGGTTTTCTTTCAATTCTGTGTTCTTTGCTTGTTTCTTTTGCCTTTTGAGCGATTTGTTGTATTTTTTTTTGTGCACTGGGGGGGAGGGTAGTTGAAGTTTTTCTTTGAACAGGTTTCATGCTTTCCTTTGTCTCGTGGTTGTCTGTGAGGAAGACGAACCTCGGGGGTTGTTTACTGCACGCGTACTTCGATCGTTAAGTGCACTTTGAGTCTTTCGATCCCTTCTCGTCACGTGTAGGCGCATCATCAAAACAGTGAAACGCACAGTGAGACCAGGGAGGGTTGCACTAGGAATGGCCCCAGGTATCGCCAGGCTTCCGGCACCCCGTACAGTGCCCACAGCTCACAAACCCCATCCGTACGTCTTGTCAGGACGCGGAGCACCTGGCAGGAATCCCACACGGAGGTCACAGGGAGGAGGTGCAAACTTCCTTTACAGGCGGAGGCACGGATTGAAGCCCTGGTGCTTGCTGCAAAGCGTCGGGCGAACTGCTAGGCTACCTTGGCCCCCCCACCGCCCCCAGAACCTGCAGACAGCCTCGCTCGCCAAGGCAAGAGAGCCTGCCGCTTTCCTTTCGGGTACTTCCCCTCAGCCGACACCTTCGCAAGCCCCCTCACCCCCGCTGTCCCGCGGTCGCTCAGCCGCCCCTCCCCTCTCACAGTTAATTCCCCCCCACCACCACCTCCCTCCTCCAGCATCCCACAATGCTGAGGATGGAGGAATCACTCCCAAGCACAGAGAGAGGGAGAGAGGGAGGGAGGGAGAGGGAGAGATTATTTCAAGGGGAAAGCAGATGCTGTGCTCAAGAGCCATAAAATATCTCAAGAGAGGCTGACAACTCTATCAAACGCCGAGCCTCCGCACTCATAGCTTCGAGCATCATCCAGGCCCCTCGGGGACACTCATCTTGCGACAAACTCGAGCCATCTGCTCCCGTCGATGTTTTACCCAACTTCCCAGCGTCACCGGATCACCCGGTCCCCGGCTGGCAAATACCCAGTCAGCGCCGAGAGGAGCGAGTGGCTCCTGTTAACCCCTTCAGGCAAGCGGGGTTAACTCAGAATGGTATCAGCATACGCCGCGAGATTTGTCGTTTTGTGGTTGCAGTACATATTATAATTAAAAATATAAATTTACTATGCAGCGCAAATACACTCAAAAACTTCTATAGATGTACCACGGAGAGCATTCTGACAGGCTGCATCACTGTCTGGTATGGAGGGGCTACTGCACAGGACCGAAAGAAGCTGCAGAGGGTTGTAAATTTAGTCAGCCCCATCTTGGGTACGAGCCTACAAAGTACCCAGGACACCTTCAGGGAGCGGTGTCTCAGAAAGGCAGCGTCCATTATTAAGGACCCCCAGCACCCAGGACAAAAAAAATCATGGCATTTATAATGCCAGTAAAAAGTATTCACCACAGCCCCTCCTTTTAATTGGTCTTAAAAGTCATGTAATTAGTTAGATCACCCATGTGCAGTCAAGGTGTTTCCATTCATTGTAGTAAAAAAGGGGAAGAGGGAAATCACGGTTGGGAAAATGGGAAGGGAGAGGGGAATTATGGTTGGGGAAAGGGGGACGGAGAGGGGAATCATGGTTGGGGAAAGGGGAAGGGAGAGGGGAGGGAGTGGGAAGCACCAGAGAGACATTCTGTTGTGATCAATAAACCCATTGCTTCAGATCAGATGCCCTTGCCTGGTGTCTCAGGGCTGGGTGTGTCTGCCCCGACCCTTGGCACTCCTTCTCCGCTACCTGTCCCCACACCCCTCCCGCGGCGCCCCACCCTCGCCATTCCCAACATCCTTTGCTCCCGCCAGATTTACAAACTCGCTCTCCGCTCCAGGTTAACAAGTACAGTGCTGCCTGCAAAGGTCTTGGACACCCCAGCTATATGAATGTGCCTAAGACTTTTGCACAGTTCTGTGTAAGTCAGTGATAAACCTGATTCTGACTCCAGAGCAGCTCCCTCCTTCTACTTCCCTCACCTGTCTTCTTCACCTCTTCCCTCATCTGTCTTCTTCACCTCTTCCCTCACCTGTCTTCTTCACCTCTTCCCTCCTCAACCAACCTGCTGAGAAACCTGGCACTCTGTGCAGTGCAAAATGGGGTAGGAATGCCCTCCCGTGAAGCAGTGTGGACAAGTCAGTTGCAAGACACGCAAAATACCAGAGGAACTGGCGGCTTCCATGTGGAAATGAATAAACAGTCGACATTTCGGGCTGAGACCTTCCACCAGGGCCGGGAAGGAAGTGGGAAGATCAACCAGAGTGCAGGAGACAGCAAACTGTGCAGAATGCAAATATAGATAAATGGAAAGAAATGACGAGAGCATGAGAAAACAAGATAAAGAGTCCTCGAAGTGAGATCGTTGGTTGTGGGGCAAGTGAGGGTAGTGATCCCCTTCTATTCAGGAGCCTGATGGTTGAGGGGGTAATAACTGTTCCTGAACCTGGTGGTGTGGGTCCTGAGGCTCCTGTACCTCCTTCCTGATGGTTGAGGGGTAATAACTGTTCCTGAACATGGTGGTGTGGGTCCTGAGGCTCCTGTACCTCCTTCCTGATGGTTGAGGGGTAATAACTGTTCCTGAACCTGGTGGTGAGGGTCCTGAGGCTCCTGTACCTCCTTCCTGATGGTTGAGGGATAATAACTGTTCCTGAACCTGGTGGTGTGGGTCCTGAGGCTCCTGTACCTCCTTCCTGATGGTTGAGGGGTAATAACTGTTCCTGAACCTGGTGGTGAGGGTCCTGAGGCTCCTGTACCTCCTTCCTGATGGTTGAGGGGTAATAACTGTTCCTGAACCTGGTGGTGTGGGTCCTGAGGCTCCTGTACCTCCTTCCTGATGGCAGCAGCAAGAAGAGAGCGTGTCCTGGGGAATTCGTTGCCACAGACGGCTGTGGAGACAAGGTCATTGGGGATACTTAATGCGAAATTTGATAGGCTCTTGATTAGTAAGGGCGTTAATGGTTACAGTGAGAAGGCAGGGGAATGGGGTTGAAAGGGATGTTGGATTAGCCGTGTTGGAATGGCGGAGAAGGCTTGACAGGTCAAATTCTGCTCCTGTACCTTAGTGACATTAATAGTGAGGGCACTGGGTGCAATAAATCTCAATGCTCTTAACTTGGTCAATGAGTCAGACTGGAGGGGCCAGAGGAAACTGTTTGTAGACACCATCAGGGTCTAAGGAGTATGGTGTTTACCCGGAGTAGAGGGACATGGGCCAGTGCAGGCAAACAGGACTGGCGTAGTTGGGAATCTCGGTCAGTCTGTACCACTTGGGCCGAAGGGCCTTCGTCTCTCTGTGACAAACAGAGCAAACTGAAATGAAAGCTCTATCGAAGCGCAAGAATTTCTGCGCCGTGATACATTTGCAGAATGGGGCAAGAGGCGGCGCCCCTTGTGAAGGGCCCCCCGCCACCCAGGACGTGCCCTCTTCTCATTGCTACCATCAGGGAGGAGGTACAGGAGCCTGAAGACACACACTCAACGATTCAGGAACAGCTTCTTCCCCTCTGCCATCAGGGAGGAGATACAGGAGCCTGAAGACACACACTCAACGATTCAGGAACAGCTTCTTCCCCTCTGCCATCAGGGAGGAGGTACAGGATCCTGAAGACACACACTCAATGATTCAGGAACAGCTTCTTCCCCTCTGCCATCAGGGAGGAGGTACAGGAGCCTGAAGACACACACTCAATGATTCAGGAACAGCTTCTTCCCCTCTGTCATCAGGGAGGAGGTACAGGAGCCTGAAGACACACACTCAACGATTCAGGAACAGCTTCTTCCCCTCTGCCATCAGGGAGGAGGTACAGGAGCCTGAAGACACACACTCAACGATTCAGGAACAGCTTCTTCCCCTCTGCCATCAGGGAGGAGGTACAGGATCCTGAAGCCACACACTCAATGATTCAGGAACAGCTTCTTCCCCTCTGCCATCAGGGAGGAGGTACAGGAGCCTGAAGACACACACTCAATGATTCAGGAACAGCTTCTTCCCCTCTGTCATCAGGGAGGAGGTACAGGATCCTGAAGACACACACTCAATGATTCAGGAACAGCTCCTTCCCCTCTGCCATCAGGGAGGAGGTACAGGAGCCTGAAGACAAACACACAATGATTCAGGAACAGCTTCTTCCCCTCTGCCATCGGGGAGGAGGTACAGGAGCCTGAAGACACACACTCAATGATTCAGGAACAGCTTCTTCCCCTCTGTCATCAGGGAGGAGGTACAGGAGCCTGAAGACACACACTCAGCGATTCAGGAACAGCTTTTTCCCCTCTGCTATCCAATTTCTGAATGGATTTTGAACTCACAAACACTACCTGACTGCTTTTTAAATTTATTTTTTGCTCTCTTTTTGCATTATATATAATTTTTACTGGTAACTTATAGTTTTTATTGTCATCTATTGCAACGTACTAATGCCGCAAAAGCAATAAAATCCACAACTTATGCCGATGATATTAAGCCCGATTCCGATTTCAGAACCAGGCCTAATATGACCAGTATACGTCGTGAAACTTGTTGCTTTCGTAGTTGGGAATTTCGTACAATGCAAGTTTCAAGGTTCGTTTATTATCACAGTGTGTAATGTGGAATACAACCCTGAAATTCGTCCTCTCCACAGACAGCCACGAAACACAAGAAAACCATGAAAGCCACTCGAAGTAAAACACCAACCCCCTCCCCGCGCAGAGAAAAAAAACAACAAATCTCGCCAACAGCATCAGCAACATCAAATCTCCTCCCCCACACACAAAAAAAAAATTAAGATATGTTTTAACACATAACAATAAAAAACGGAGTTACATTAAATATATATATAAAATTATATATAATTTATTTGCAGTAATATTTCATTTTATGTGGTGTGTGTGCATATCTGTGAGTGTGAGAGAAAGAGAGACAGAGCTAAGATCCTGTGAGACTTCCAATCATAGACTGATAAGCAGATACTGGCCAGTAACCCTGGACAAGGAACAGAAGGAAGCAGCGGTAATTGATGCGGCAATCCCAAGTGAGGAACTTCAGGAAGAACTCGGTGGAGTTGGCGGGGGTGGGGGGTAAGGTGTCAGAGTTCAGAGTTCACTCCTGGCCTCCTCTGTAAGGAGCCTGCACATCCTCCCCCACGGACCGCGTGGGCTTCCTCCGGGTGCTCCGATTTCCTCCCACAGTCTGAAGATGTTCTGGTTGGTCGGTTAATAACGGGTCACGGCAAATTGTCCGGTGATGAGGTTAGAGTTTAAATCGGGGATTGGCCGGCATTGCCAGGTGGTGCAGCTCGAAGAGCCGGAGAGGCCCGTACTGCACCAGTCTAGACAGATAGTTAGACAGACAGATAGATAAGAGGGGGATAGATAGACGGACAGACAGACAGATAGATAGAGAGATAGAGAAACAGAGAGACAGACAGACAGGCAGATAGATAGATAGAGAGACAGAGACAGACAGACAGGCAGATAGATAGATAGAGAGACAGAGACAGACAGACAGGCAGATAGATAGATAGAGAGACAGGCAGACAGGCAGATAGATAGATAGAGAGACAAAGAGACATAGATAGAGAGATAGAGAGACAGGCAGACAGGCAGATAGATAGAGAGATAGTTAGACAGACAGATAGATAGAGGGGGATAGATAGACGGACAGACAGACAGATAGAGATAGATAGATAGATAGAGATAGAGAGACAGACAGGGAGACAGACAGATAGATAGATAGTTAGATAGACAGATAGATAGAGGGGAATAGATAGACAGACAGACAGACAGATAGATAGACAGACAGAGACAGACAGGCAGATAGATAGAGGGGGATAGATAGACAGACAGACAGACAGAGACAGACAGACAGGCAGATAGATAGATAGAGAGACAGACAGATAGATAGAGGGGGATAGATAGATAGAGATAGATAGAGAGACAGACAGGGAGACAGACAGATAGTTAGATAGATAGTTAGATAGACAGATAGATAGAGGGGGATAGATAGACAGACAGACAGACAGATAGATAGACAGACAGAGACAGACAGGCAGATAGATAGAGGGGGATAGATAGACAGACAGACAGATAGATAGATAGACAGACAGGCAGATAGATAGATAGAGAGACAGACAGATAGATAGAGGGGGATAGATAGATAGAGATAGATAGAGAGACAGACAGGGAGACAGACAGATAGATAGATAGTTAGATAGACAGATAGAGGGGGATAGATAGACAGACAGAGAGACAGATAGACAGACAGAGACAGACAGGCAGGTAGATAGATAGAGAGACAGACAGATAGATAGAGGGAGATAGAAAGACTGACAGACAGGTAGATAGACAGATAGAGAGATGGATAGGTAGTTAGGCAGACAGAGAGACAGACAGATGGAGAGATATTGTTGATAGATAGATAGACAGACAGACGGATAGATAGATATTGTTGATAGATACACAGATAGAGAAATAGATAGATATATATAGACAGGCAGATAAATAGATAGATAGATAGATAGATAGATAGATAGATAGATAGACATACAGGCAGGCAAGCAGATAGACAGGTAGACAGACAGACAGACAGATAGATATTGTTGATAGATAAATAAATGGATGAATCAATGAATAAATAAATAAATAATTCACATTAGCTGTAGAAGAGGGAGAGCAAACTACAGAGACATCGGGGTGGGCAACTCACGGTCCGAACTGGGAATTTTTGTAAGACCACCAGTCACTTTCAGACACACACACACACACACACACGAGGACGACATTTCCCAGGCAAACTCCGTGCCTGGCGTGAGGCCAGTCCAGAAGATTCCAGTTTTAAGTGCTGCTGTCATCGGCTGTGGCTAAGTGTGAGCGAGAGGTTCCCAGCGCTGAACTATGACCTTGACCTTTGACTAACAATCAGCGGTCACCCACGGTGAGACAAAAAAGAGGGCTTGATCTTCTGGGCTCCGAACGTTTGCTTGACAAACCTCCCATGAAGCAAATTGTTATCCGCACACTGTGAGACATTAAAACCCCTTGATTAAAAAAAACAAACGAGTGTGTGGTGATTCTGGTGAGGACAAGGATGACAGGTTGGTGGGCAGGCTTCTTCAAGGCCCCATATAAAGCAGGGGTTTAGTAAATGGGGTGATCAGACCTCACAGACGAAGTCTTTGGCAGATGAACTAGGGAGGGGAAGAGATCAGACATGCATTGCCAGCAGGAAGCAGAATACCGATGAAAGGTCTCAGCTGGAACGTCAACCGTTTATTTTCTTCCGTAAATGCTGTGTCACGGGCCCTGCGGGCCTCTGCTGTAACGCCACAGAGCTTCTAGGTTCCTCGAGCACCTGTATTTACCCATTGAGAGTTTCGTCTTGTCAAGTTACTTGTGACTGGCACGGGTTTTCCGCGCTCTGTGACTGCTTAAAGGGGACTCTCGGTCAGCGCTCGGGCAGAGTCCTGGTGTTTGTGGAGAATGGTTTGTCTCCCGGTGTCGTTTGGCCGCGCCACCGAAGCTCGGTTGGCGTTCCGAAGCGTGACCTTTCGTTTTTGTCTCTTCGTGGGGAGTTTGTCGTTCCTCCACTCCTGGGTTCAGTCGTTACCAGCGTTCAACGTGACCGACTCTACCGTTCCTCAGCTCCTGGGTTCAGTCGTTACCACCGTTCACCGTGACCGACTCTACCGTTCCTCCACTCCTGGGTTCAGTCGTTACCAGCGTTCACCGTGACAGTCTCTGTCGTTCCTCAGCTCCTGGGTTCAGTCGTTACCACCGTTCACTGTGACAGTCTGTCGTTCCTCAGCTCCTGGGTTCAGTCGTTACCACCGTTCACCGTGACAGTCTGTCGTTCCTCAGCTCCTGGGTTCAGTCGTTACCAGCGTTCACCGTGACAGTCTCTGTCGTTCCTCAGCTCCTGGGTTCAGTCGTTACCAGCGTTCACCGTGACAGTCTCTGTCGTTCCTCAGCTCCTGGGTTCAGTCGTTACCACCGTTCACCGTGACCGACTCTACCGTTCCTCAGCTCCTGGGTTCAGTCGTTACCAGCGTTCACCGTGACCGACTCTACCGTTCCTCAGCTCCTGGGTTCAGTCATTACCAGCGTTCACCGTGACAGTCTCTGTCGTTCCTCAGCTCCTGGGTTCAGTCATTACCACCGTTCACCGTGACCGACTCTACCGTTCCTCAGCTCCTGGGTTCAGTCGTTACCACCGTTCACCGTGACAGTCTGTCGTTCCTCAGCTCCTGGGTTCAGTCGTTACCAGCGTTCACCGTGACAGTCTCTGTCGTTCCTCAGCTCCTGGGTTCAGTCGTTACCAGCGTTCACCGTGACAGTCTCTGTCGTTCCTCCACTCCTGGGTCCAGTCGTTACCACCGTTCACCGTGACAGTCTCTGTCGTTCCTCAGCTCCTGGGTTCAGTCATTACCAGCATTCACCGTGACCGACTCTACCGTTCCTTAGCTCCTGGGTTCAGTCGTTACCAGCGTTCACCGTGACAGTCTGTCGTTCCTCAGCTCCTGGGTTCAGTCGTTACCAGCGTTCACCGTGACCGACTCTACCGTTCCTCAGCTCCTGGGTTCAGTCGTTACCAGCATTCACCGTGACAGTCTGTCGTTCCTCAGCTCCTGGGTTCAGTCGTTACCAGCGTTCACCGTGACCGACTCTACCGTTCCTGCACTCCTGGGTTCAGTCGTTACCAGCGTTCACCGTGACCGACTCTACCGTTCCTCAGCTCCTGGGTTCAGTCGTTACCAGCGTTCACCGTGACCGACTCTACCGTTCCTCAGCTCCTGGGTTCAGTCGTTACCAGCATTCACCGTGACAGTCTCTGTCATTCCTCAGCTCCTGGGTTCAGTCGTTACCAGCGTTCACCGTGACCGACTCTACCGTTCCTCAGCTCCTGGGTTCAGTCGTTACCAGCATTCACCGTGACAGTCTGTCGTTCCTCAGCTCCTGGGTTCAGTCGTTACCAGCGTTCACCGTGACAATCTCTGTCGTTCCTCAGCTCCTGGGTTCAGTCGTTACCACCGTTCACCGTGACAGTCTCTGTCGTTCCTCAGCTCCTGGGTTCAGTCGTTACCAGCGTTCACCGTGACAGTCTGTCGTTCCTCAGCTCCTGGGTTCAGTCGTTACCAGCGTTCACCGTGACAGTCTCTGTCGTTCCTCAGCTCCTGGGTTCAGTCGTTACCAGCGTTCACCGTGACAGTCTCTGTCGTTCCTCCACTCCTGGGTCCAGTCGTTACCACCGTTCACCGTGACAGTCTCTGTCGTTCCTCAGCTCCTGGGTTCAGTCATTACCAGCATTCACCGTGACCGACTCTACCGTTCCTTAGCTCCTGGGTTCAGTCGTTACCAGCGTTCACCGTGACAGTCTGTCGTTCCTCAGCTCCTGGGTTCAGTCGTTACCAGCGTTCACCGTGACCGACTCTACCGTTCCTCAGCTCCTGGGTTCAGTCGTTACCAGCATTCACCGTGACAGTCTGTCGTTCCTCAGCTCCTGGGTTCAGTCGTTACCAGCGTTCACCGTGACCGACTCTACCGTTCCTGCACTCCTGGGTTCAGTCGTTACCAGCGTTCACCGTGACCGACTCTACCGTTCCTCAGCTCCTGGGTTCAGTCGTTACCAGCGTTCACCGTGACCGACTCTACCGTTCCTCAGCTCCTGGGTTCAGTCGTTACCAGCATTCACCGTGACAGTCTCTGTCATTCCTCAGCTCCTGGGTTCAGTCGTTACCAGCGTTCACCGTGACCGACTCTACCGTTCCTCAGCTCCTGGGTTCAGTCGTTACCAGCATTCACCGTGACAGTCTGTCGTTCCTCAGCTCCTGGGTTCAGTCGTTACCAGCGTTCACCGTGACAGTCTCTGTCGTTCCTCAGCTCCTGGGTTCAGTCGTTACCACCGTTCACCGTGACAGTCTCTGTCGTTCCTCAGCTCCTGGGTTCAGTCGTTACCAGCGTTCACCGTGACAGTCTGTCGTTCCTCAGCTCCTGGGTTCAGTCGTTACCAGCGTTCACCGTGACAGTCTCTGTCGTTCCTCAGCTCCTGGGTTCAGTCGTTACCAGCGTTCACCGTGACAGTCTCTGTCGTTCCTCCCCTCCTGGGTCCAGTCGTTACCACCGTTCACCGTGACAGTCTCTGTCGTTCCTCAGCTCCTGGGTTCAGTCATTACCAGCATTCACCGTGACCGACTCTACCGTTCCTTAGCTCCTGGGTTCAGTCGTTACCAGCGTTCACCGTGACAGTCTGTCGTTCCTCAGCTCCTGGGTTCAGTCGTTACCAGCGTTCACCGTGACCGACTCTACCGTTCCTCAGCTCCTGGGTTCAGTCGTTACCAGCATTCACCGTGACAGTCTGTCGTTCCTCAGCTCCTGGGTTCAGTCGTTACCAGCGTTCACCGTGACCGACTCTACCGTTCCTGCACTCCTGGGTTCAGTCGTTACCAGCGTTCACCGTGACCGACTCTACCGTTCCTCAGCTCCTGGGTTCAGTCGTTACCAGCGTTCACCGTGACCGACTCTACCGTTCCTCAGCTCCTGGGTTCAGTCGTTACCAGCATTCACCGTGACAGTCTCTGTCATTCCTCAGCTCCTGGGTTCAGTCGTTACCAGCGTTCACCGTGACCGACTCTACCGTTCCTCAGCTCCTGGGTTCAGTCGTTACCAGCATTCACCGTGACAGTCTGTCGTTCCTCAGCTCCTGGGTTCAGTCGTTACCAGCGTTCACCGTGACAGTCTCTGTCGTTCCTCAGCTCCTGGGTTCAGTCGTTACCACCGTTCACCGTGACAGTCTCTGTCGTTCCTCAGCTCCTGGGTTCAGTCGTTACCAGCGTTCACCGTGACAGTCTCTGTCGTTCCTCAGCTCCTGGGTTCAGTCGTTACCAGCGTTCACCGTGACAGTCTCTGTCGTTCCTCAGCTCCTGGGTTCAGTCGTTACCAGCGTTCACCGTGACCGACTCTACCGTTCCCCCACTCCTGGGTTCAGTCGTTACCAGCGTTCACCGTGACAGTCTCTGTCGTTCCTCAGCTCCTGGGTTCAGTCGTTACCAGCGTTCACCGTGACCGACTCTACCGTTCCCCCACTCCTGGGTTCAGTCGTTACCAGCGTTCACCGTGACCGACTCTACCGTTCCCCCACTCCTGGGTTCAGTCGTTACCAGCGTTCACCGTGACAGTCTCTGTCGTTCCTCAGTTCCTGGGTTCAGTCGTTACCAGCGTTCACCGTGACCGACTCTACAGTTCCTGCACTCCTGGGTTCAGTCGTTACCAGCGTTCACCGTGACAGTCTCTGTCGTTCCTCAGCTCCTGGGTTCAGTCGTTACCACCGTTCACCGTGACAGTCTCTGTCGTTCCTCAGCTCCTGGGTTCAGTCGTTACCAGCGTTCACCGTGACAGTCTCTGTCGTTCCTCAGCTCCTGGGTTCAGTCGTTACCAGCGTTCACCGTGACAGTCTCTGTCGTTCCTCAGCTCCTGGGTTCAGTCGTTACCAGCGTTCACCGTGACCGACTCTACCGTTCCCCCACTCCTGGGTTCAGTCGTTACCAGCGTTCACCGTGACAGTCTCTGTCGTTCCTCAGCTCCTGGGTTCAGTCGTTACCAGCGTTCACCGTGACCGACTCTACCGTTCCCCCACTCCTGGGTTCAGTCGTTACCAGCGTTCACCGTGACCGACTCTACCGTTCCCCCACTCCTGGGTTCAGTCGTTACCAGCGTTCACCGTGACAGTCTCTGTCGTTCCTTAGCTCCTGGGTTCAGTCATTACCAGCGTTCACCGTGACCGACTCTACCGTTCCTCAGCTCCTGGGTTCAGTCGTTACCAGCGTTCACCGTGACCGACTCTACCGTTCCTTAGCTCCTGGGTTCAGTAGTTACCAGCGCTCACTGTGGCAGTCTCTGTCGTTCCTCAGCTCCTGGGTTCAGTCGTTACCAGCGCTCACTGTGGCATACTGACTGACCTTAACCAGTGATAGACTCACTTTCAAGGACTTTTACAACTGAATTTATTTATTTAGTTAATGTAGAGTTTGTCTTCTTTTGTACATTGATTGGGTTGTCAGTCTTTCCTTCTGTGTAGTATTTCACCTATTCTATTGTATTTCTTTATTTTACTGTGAACGCCTGAAAGAAAATGAACCCCGAGTTCATAGAGATAGAGAGAGAGAGAGCGAGAGAGAGAGAGAGAGAGAGAGAGAGAGAGAGAGAGAGAGGGAGGGAGAGGGAGAGAGCTAGGGTATCTAAGACTTTTGCACTCAGTACTGTATTTGTCAATGTGGAGCAGAGAGCGAGTTTGTAAATCTGGCATGATGGGAATGGTGAGGGTGGAGCGCCGTGGGAGGGGTGTGGGACAGGTGGCGGAGAAGGAGTGTCAGGGGTCGGGTGGCGAGGGGCAGACACACCCAGCCCTGAGACACCAGGCAAGGCCATTTGATTCCAAACAATCAGTTTATTGATCATTTACAGAATGTCTCTCTGGTGCTTCCTGCTCTCTCCCCTCTCCCTTCCCCTTTTCCCAACCACGATTCCCCTCTCCTTTCCCCTTTTCCCAACCACGATTCCCCTCTCCCTCCCCCTTTTCCCAACCATGATTCCCCTCTCTCTTCCCCTTTTCCCAACCACGATTCCCCTCTCCCTCCCCCTTTTCCCAACCATGATTCCCCTCTCCCTTCCCCTTTTCCCAACCATGATTCCCCTCTCCCTTCCCCTTTTCCCAACCACTATTCCCCTCTCCCTTCCCCTTTTCCCAACCACGATTCCCCTCTCCCTGCCCCCGCTTCCCACTCTCAGTCCACAATAGAGACCCAGATCAGAATCAGGTTTATCATCACTCACATATAGATACTTCATTGATCCCAAAGGTTAGCATTAAAAGTGAACAGATACACAAATACAGGTTTCCCCCTCTATCTGAAGGTAAAGCATTCTTGCGAAATGGTTCGTAAACCGGAATGTCGTAAAGCGAAGAAGCAATTACCATTTATTAATATGGGAAAAATTTTTGAGCGTTCCCAGACCCAAAAAATAACCTACAAAATCATGCCAAATAACACACAAAACCTAAAATAACAGTAACATATAGTAAAAGCAGGAATGATATGATAAATACACAGCCTATATAAAGTAGAAATACTTTTCTGCAGCACTGTCTAGCGCAGTGAAAATCTCGCGGAAGCGCTCTCAGCAAACAAGACATAAAAATACACAGCCTACATAAAGTAGAAATAATGTATGTACAGGGTAGTTTCACTTACCGGAATCATGAAGACTCCAATAAATTGCAGTTACGTCACAGTTAAACACTTGCTTGTACGAACAACCACCTGACGCAATCAGCAATCGCTTCTGATCTGGGCCGACATTTACGTGCCGGGTGGCACCTAATTAATTAGCTGGCTTATTTCTGCTTTTTTCTTAAAGATATGCTGGGTGCGTCCCGACTACCACTGCACCCCTGCGTGCTTCGCGGCAATGTATCGGTCCGTGGCCCGGAGGTTGGGGACCACTGCTTAAACTATGAAGCTGCCCTCGCCTCAGAAACTGATCAAACCACCCGTGACTACCTTTAAATTCCACTTTCGCAACACTTCCATCACCATCGTCCAGTGCTTTCTGTTTCAGCTTATTAAAAAGACTGATTGATTTCTCCTTAACGGAACACCACGCTTTGTACACCCATCAATCCACTCAAACAAAAGACTTTCCATTTTATCCATTACTAGATGCCGACTAAGAGAGACCACCTTGCTACAAGCAGAACCAACAGTAACACTGGTAGCTTTCAAAATTCTTTCCCTCTGCGTATAAATAGTGCGAATGGTGGACGCAGGCAAGTTCAACGTGTGGATAATGTCCTTACTTTGTTCACCGCGATCGAAACGCTTAATTATGTCTAGTTTTACGCTAAGTGCAACACCCTTACGAGCTCTTTCAGGCTTTTCCAATACCTTAGAACTTATCTTGCTAACGGATGCACAAAATAAATCGAGATAAAGCACGTGTTTAAGCAATGGCGGCTAGAATGCAGTTCCAGGGGAGGAGCTTGGCTGCTCGGGGCGCGCGTTGCCTTTTTTTGTAACAGTGAAAACACCTTCTGTTAGCGAAAAGAGGTAACTAATGTAGGTGTTTCGTAACAGTGAGGTGTCATAAAGCGAACATTCGGAAAATGGGGGTCAACTGTGTTAGAAGAGAAGTAGAAAGAATAAAAAATAAGTTGCCTCAAACAGTCTAACAGGAGGGAGTTATCACTCCCCCGGCTATAGGTTGACTCATTATAGAACTTAATGTCCGAGGGTTAGAATGACCTCATATCGCGCTCTTTGGGGCAGCACAGTTGTCTCAGTCTATTACTGAAAGTGCTCCTCTGTTCGGCCAAGGTGACGTGCAGAGGGTGAGAAACATTGTCCAGAATGGCCAGGATTTTCCGTAGGGTCCTTTGTTCTACCACAGCCCCCAGTGTGTCCAGTTTGACTCCTACGACAGAGCCAGCCTTTCTAATCAGTTTATTGAGCCTGTCGGCATCACCCGTGTTGATGCTATTGCCCCAGCACACCACGGCATAGAAGATTGTCCTGGCGACAACAGACTGGTAGAACATGTGACGGAGAGGCCTGCACACTCCAAAGGACCTCAGTCTCCTCAGGAAGTCGAGGCGATTCTGGCCCTTCTTGTACACAGCCTCTGTGTTGGTGTTCCACTCAATCCAGCTGCACCCCCAGGTACCTGTAGGTCCTCACCACATCATGAAATTTGTTTGCCTTTTTTACGGCAGCAGTACAGTGCAGTAAATAAACTTAATTACTACAACTACTGTGCAAAAGTCTTAGGCACCTTAGCTATGGACATGTGCCTAAGAACGTTGTATAGTATTTTAAGTGCACTTTGAAAATAAATCTACTTGGGACTGCTTTGAGTTCCTCCAGCATTTTGTACGTGTTCCACTGAGGAACTGGGTCAAGCTCTTAAAGTCATGTTTTTGTTTTTACTTGCTTAGAGACACAGCACACTCACAGGCCCGCGGTGCCCAGTGATGCCCACGGACCCAGTTAACCCACTAACTCACGAGTCTTAGGGACGACGTCCTTGAATAGACTCTCGGAGGAGGAAGCCGGTCCTCGGTGGAGGATCAGAGGTGGAGAGGGTCAGCACCTTAAAATTCCCTGGTGTTACTGTCTCAGGGGACCTGTCCTGGTAAGGGCAATTGTGAGGAGAGCATGGCAACGCCTCCACTTGCTCAGGAGTTTGCAGAGATTTGGCATCTGAAGTTTTGGACTTCCATAGAAGTGTATATTGACTGGCTGCATCATGGTCTGGTATGGAAAAACCAGAATAAAAAATCTTTACAAAATTCAGTGGATTTGGCCCGGTCCATCTCCAGGGTAAAGTCTTCCCAACCATTGAGCACATCGACATGAAATGCTGTCGCAGGAGAGCGGCCTCCATCATCACAGAGCCCAACCACCCAGGTCATGCTCTCTTCTCACCTCAGGAAGGTGGTACAGGAGCCTCAGGACCCACACCACCAGATTCAGGAACAGTTATTACCCCCTCAACCATCAGGAAGGAGGTACAGGAGCCTCAGGACCCACACCACCAGATTCAGGAACAGTTATTACCCCCTCAACCATCAGGAAGGAGGTACAGGAGCCTCAGGACCCACACCACCAGATTCAGGAACAGTTATTACCCCTCAACCATCAGGAAGGAGGTACAGGAGCCTCAGGACCCACACCACCAGATTCAGGAACAGTTATTACCCCCTCAACCATCAGGAAGGAGGTACAGGAGCCTCAGGACCCACACCACCAGATTCAGGAACAGTTATTACCCCTCAACCATCAGGAAGGAGGTACAGGAGCCTCAGGTCTCACACCACCAGGTTCAGGAACATTTATTACCCCTCAACCATCAGGAAGGAGGTACAGGAGCCTCAGGACCCACACCACCAGATTCAGGAACAGTTATTACCCCTCAACCATCAGGAAGGAGGTACAGGAGCCTCAGGTCCCATACCACCAGGTTCAGGAACAGTTATTACCCCTCAACCATCAGGAAGGAGGTACTGGAGCCTCAGGTCCCATACCACCAGGTTCAGGAATAGTTATTACCCCTCAACCATCAGGAAGGAGGTACAGGAGCCTCAGGTCCCATACCACCAGGTTCAGGAACAGTTATTACCCCTCAACCATCAGGAAGGAGGTACAGGAGCCTCAGGTCTCACACGACCAGGTTCAGGAACATTTATTACCCCTCAGCCATCAGGAAGGAGGTACAGGAGCCTCAGGACCCACACCACCAGGTTCACGAACAGTTATTACCCCTCAACCATCAGGAAGGAGGTACAGGAGCCTCAGGACCCACACCACCAGGTTCAGGAACAGTTATTACCCCTCAACCATCAGGAAGGAGGTACAGGAGCCTCAGGACCCACACCACCAGGTTCAGGAACAGTTATTACCCCTCAACCATCAGGAAGGAGGTACAGGAGCCTCACGACCCACACCACCAGGTTCAGGAACAGTTATTACCCCTCAACCATCAGGAAGGAGGTACAGGAGCCTCAGGACCCACACCACCAGGTTCAGGAACAGTTATCACCCCTCAACCATCAGGAAGGAGGTACAGGAGCCTCAGGACCCACACCACCAGGTTCAGGAACATTTATTACCCCTCAACTATCAGGAAGGAGGTACAGGAGCCTCAGGTCCCACGCCACCAGGCTCTGAAACAGATCCTACCCCTCAACCATCAGGCTCTTGAACCCCAGGGCACAATTTAACTCAGCTTCACTCGCCCCATCTTCGAACTTTTCCTGGCCTGTCAGATGCTGCCTGGCCTGCTGTGCTCACCAGCACTTTTTTGTGTGTGTTGTTTGAACTTCTCCCACAGCCTGTGGACTCACTTTCAAGGGCTCCTCGTCACATGATCTCCATATTACTTGCTTATTGATTTATCATTATTATTTCTCTTTCTTTCTGCATTTGCCGAGCTTGTGGTCTTCTGCGCTCTGGTTGGCGCCTGAGTTGGTGCACTCTATCATTGATCCTGTTGTGGTTATCACTCTGTGGATTTGCTGAGTATGCCCGCAAGGAAACGGATCTCTGGTATATGGTGACATAGGTGTACGTTGATAATAAATTTACGTTGAACTTTTTACCAACTCTGGCTGAGGACTGTGCTGGGAGCCAGACGGAAGTTGCTGTACAGCAACAATTTGCAAGACATAATGCCTAATAAAAGCTCGACACTCAGAACTCCTTCCATCGAAGGAGAGGCAACTGCAGTCAGAATTCATCACCGACCTACACCCAGTGGCCACCTTACTGAACGCCCCCCTAAAACGGCCACTGAGAGTACGTTCGGGGTCTCCGGCGGCTGTAGGCCACCTGCTTCAAGGTTCGACGTGCTGTGCGTTCAGAGATGCTCTTCTGAACACCGCCGTTGTCACTCGAGTTACTGTCACCTTCTTGTGGTTGCTGAGGTTGTCATAGCCGGGGGTCGTGGTACAGGGGATGAGCTCCCACTACCTATAAAGTGCTCCCGATGGCGTGCGTCTCTAACAGCCTCTGACAAGCAAGTCCAACTCTCGGCCTTCAGGTGAGGCTTAGCTACTAGGCCCGGTGGAACTGTTTCTACTGACAAGACAAGGGGCAATCGAGGACCACTGGTGCCTCAAAACCAGTCACTTCAGGCAGGTGGGGCTCGTCAGCCCGCCTAGGAGAAGGAAAACTCCGATTTTAAACCTCCGCTGCCTTGCGGCCATTGCCACCCATGGGAGAGGCTTTGGGAGTAAACTCCGAGGAAGAAATCCGGAGCCGGGGTCCCTAAGGCAGTTTGATGTTGTTTACAACTTTGCTCTGGCAACTTCTGCAACGACACTGGTGCCAAGCTGTATTGGCGTTTGCCCTTCCCTTGGATTACATCAGTGACGTGGAGAGGGGGAACCCGTTGCATGGGAAACAGCCGGTTCTTCAAATCTTCCCATCCAGGCTTGCGCCCTGGAGAGGACACAGTCCACCAGAGGCACAAACCCGTGATCCCCTGGGATCTACAGCACCCTACTACGCCTTCCTGCCAGCTTGAACCAGTCCAGCCATTCTCCTCTGACCTCTCTCATTAGCAAGGCGTCCCCCCCCCCACAGAACTGTCGCTCGCTCGATGTTTTCTATTTTTCACCCCATTCTCTGTAAACTCTAGAGACCGTTGTGTGTGAAAATCCCAGCAGTTTCTGAGATACTCAAACCACCCCATCTGGCACCAACACTCACTTCCATGATCAAAGTCACTTTGACTCGGCAAGGGATCAGTAGAGCAAGAGGGGACGACAGGGAGAGGAAGGAGGATTAGATCTGGGGTGGACAAGAACGGGCAAGAGGGGAGAATGGTATACTGTGCTCTATTGAGTGGGGTGTCCAGGGAGGGGTAGCACCTCTGATGAAGGAGTTTGTAGTGACCATCAACACTCAGGAAGCTTGACACCACCCAGTACAAGGCAGCCCACTTGATCGGTGCCCCTTCCACAAGCATCCAATCCCTCCACCATCGACGGACAGTTGCTGAAACAACACACCAAAGTTCCTAAGGCAGCACCTTCCAGACTGCGACCACCCCCATCTAGAAGGACGAGAACAGCAGACACCTGGGAACACCACCACTTGGAAATCCCCCTCCAACTCACTCACCATCCTGACTTGAGACCGTATCGCCGTTCCTTCATTGTCGTTGAGCCAAAATCATGGAATCCCCTCCCTAACAGCACTGTGGGTGTACCCACACCCCAGGGACGGCAGCGGTTCAAGAAGGCAGCTCATCACCACCTTCTCAAGGGCACCAGCGGTGGTGGTGGAGGTGGAAACGATAGGGACTTTTAAGGGACTCCTGGATGGCTACATGGAGCTTAGAAAAATAGGGGGCTGTGGGTAAGCCTAGGTCGTTCTAAGGTAGGGACATGTTTAGCACAGCTTTGAAGGCTGAATTGTGCTGTATGCTTTTCTATGTTTCTATGTAACTAGGTTAGCGCAATAAATGCTGGTTTAGCTGGTTGACGCCCACATCCCGCCTTTACTTCCTGAGAAAACTAAAGAAATTTGGCCTGTCCCCAAAAACCCTCACTAATTTTTATAGAAAGCATTCTTCTAGGGTGCATCACAACCTGGTATGGAAGTTGTCCTGTCCAAGACTGGAAGAAGCTGCAGAAGATCGTGAACACAGCCCAGCACATCACACAAACCAATCTTCCGTCCTTGGACTCACTTTACACCGCACGCTGTCGGAGCAGTGCTGCCAGGATAATCAAGGACACGACCCACCCAGCCAACACACTTTTCGTCCCTCTTCCCTCCGGGAGAAGGCTCAGGAGCTTGAAGACTCGTACGGCCAGATTTGGGAACAGCTTCTTTCCAACTGTGATAAGACTGCTGAACGGATCCTGACCCGGATCCGGGCTGCACCCTCCAAATATCCCGACCTGCCTCTCGGTTTTTTTGCACTACTTCACTTACCATTTTTCTGTTTTCTATTTATGATTTATAACTTAAATTTTTAATATTTACTATCAATTTGTACTCCAGGGAGCAGGAAGCGCAGAATCAAATATCGCTGTGATGATTGTACGCTCTAGTATCAATTATTTGGCGACAATAAAGTATAAGTGAATGAATTAAAAAAATTTTTTAAAATTCCGGGGCAGCTCTCTCAACTTTGGTCCTCAACAGACACTCGGCTCTCACCTGTGGCTCCAGGTCGGTACCCAGCTCCGACAGGTGGGCTAAACCAGGTGAGGGTAGGCTCACACCCCGGTTAGATAGGGACGCGCCTGTCCTGCTGTGCAAAAGGTCAGCTCCGGCAGACGGGGCAGACGAGAACCACAGTGAGATCCAACGGCCAGGAAGGTGGTTCTGCAACGCTCTGCGGAGAGCGAAGGGCACAGAAGGCGTCACGGTCGTCCGCTGCAACTAAGGAAGAGCCCGGTTTGTGAGGCTTGCTCACGCCACTAAACCCGGACGCTTGAGGGCGAGAGAGTGGAACTGCTTTAAAAACTCTACAGCACAGAGAGCCGACCTCTATCTCAGACTGTTACCCAGTCTTGCTGGGTCTCATCTGGGATGAGAACAACCTCACATAACTGGGAATTCGCCCCCCACCCCCCACCTTCAAGCACCAGGAGAAAACTTCTAAAAGGAAGAGTTTATCTTTTTTTAAAAATGGCTTAGACGCTGAATGAAGCAGACTGAAGTCAGACTCTTCAAAACAAGAAGTCCTGAAAGGTGAACCAGTTTCTGGTTTGCAAAGGCCAAGGGAAGAATTTACTGATGGATCATCCGAACTTGTTCAGCGGTCAGCGAAAGGTCAGGCGCTGACCTTTGATCCTTTTACAATACCTCGCCCTATGGCTTCGGGATAGAGTTACCCGCTTGCGACGTTGCCCTGAATTCCATCTGTCTGGCGTGTTACGCCGTCTACACGACACAAAGCAAGGATGATTCCTTAATGCCAAAAGAAGAGCAAGAGGTTTTTTTTTCTCCCCTCCCTGATTAGTGTTGTCCTGAACTTACCTTGATGACCTCTGCCTGACACCCTGTCTCTTGCTGGCTTCCTGTTCCGAACCTGAGCAAAATTAGGCCTATCGAGTCTGCTCTGCCATTCAATCATGGCCGACGTTCTTTCCTGGAGACCAGAAGACCACAAGGCGTAGGAGCAGAATTAGGCCATTCGGCCCATTGAGTCTGCTCCGTCATTTCATCATGGCTGATCCATTTTCCCTCCAAAATGCCCCGGTCTCCTGCCTTCTCCCCATAACCTTTCACGCCCTGAGCAACCAAGAACCTATCAACCTCCACCTTAAATGCACCCAGATACACTGCCTGTAGCAACTAATTCCACAGACTTACCATTCTCTGCCCAAAATAATTCCTCCTCACCTCCATTCTGAAAGGATGTCCCTCTATTCTGAGGCTGCGCCCTCTGATCCTAGACTTCCCAACCATATGCCTTTCAACATTCGATAGGACTCAATGACATCTGTCCCATCTTCTTCTAAATTCCAGCAAGTACAGGCCCAGGGCGTGCAGTCGTAGCTCATATGAGAACCCTTTCATTCCCGGAATCATTCCCGTGAGCCCTCACCAACGTCAGCACATCCTTTCTTAAATAAGGAGCCCAATTCTTCCACCTTCTCCTTACAACCCTTAACACACACCCCTCCTAACTTCTGTAATCAAGAACCCAGCCCAGCTCTGCATCCTATCAACGACCCGTTGTAACCTACTTGCACACTGTCCACAACCAACGTTCCCCGTAAGGTGTGCATGCGCGTGCTCACATCTTTTGCTGCTAGCGCAGAAAGGAATTTAAACTGGGCACGGAAGGTTGTCACCCTCCACCTCATTGGCGCATTAATCATATCACACGGTCGTACACCATCACATTTCCTTTCTGGTTTCTGAATGCAGAGGTGTTGACAACGTGGAGTTTGCGATGATTTGTCCACAGACTTTAGAGTTGGCTTGTTGAGGCTGTCTTTAGTTGAAGAAGTTATTCCATGCGCACATGTTGTCACTAGGCAAAAGATTTTTGCTTACACGGGTCGTTACAATTCAGAAAGAACATTGTCCATAACATGACATTTCCCATGACAGGGGATTCTAGCACAAGAGGGCATAACTTCAGGATTGAAGGACGTCCTTTTAGAACTGAGATGTGGAGAAATTACTTTATCCAGAGGGTGGTAAATCTGTGGAATTTGTTGCCACAAGCAGCTGTGGGGGCTAAATCATTGGGTGTATTTAAGGCAGAGATAGATAGGTTCTTGATTAGCCAGGGCATCAAAGGGTGTGGGGGGAAAGCAGGGGAGTGGGGATGTCTGGAAGAAGTGGATCAGCCCATGATTGAATGGCGGAGCAGACTCGATGGGCTGAATGGCCTACTTCTGCTTATGGTCTTATGGACGCACATGTGTCGTGTCTACAGACTCACTGATCCACCTGATCTGACTCGTAAAAAAATCGCAGCGAGCGAGGGTCCAAGAGCAGATGCCAACAGAACAGCACTGTTCACTGTGAGGCGACCGGAGGAACATGTCAGGGGGATGTCAGAGGTAGCGTGTCAGTCAGAAGTGCGTGGAACACGTTGCCAGGAATAGGGGTGGTAGAGTTAGATATATCGGGGACGTGGATGAAGGACAAACGGAGGGCCAGAGGGTAGGGGAAGGTCAGATTGATTGGAGAATACGTTAATAGTTCCACACTACATTGCAGGCCCCAAGGCCCCACTGTTCAGCATTCGAAGAACCAATCAAACTGTGCCTTAGTTACGCCCAATGAGCTGGCTTCCAACGTCACTTGTGGTAAACAGATCTCATAGATTTACCGCCCTTTGGCTTAAGAAGTTCCTTCTTATCGAGTTGCGAAGGGACATCCCTTAATTCTGAGGCTGTGCTCTTTGATTCCCAGACTCTCCTACTAACGGAAGCATCCTTTGTAGATACAGAAACTTCTAGAGATGCACAGTGAAGAGTATCCTGACCGGTTGCATCAAGGCCTGGTGTAGAGACACCAGCGTCCAGGAACGGAAAAGACTCTAGGAAGTGGTGGATATGGCCCAGTCCGTCACAGGCAAAGACCTCCCCACATCTACTGGGAGCTCTGCCACTAGAAAGCAGTGTCCATTTACAAGGGGACCCGCCATCCAGGTCAAGCTCCCTTCTCGCTACAACCGTCAGGCAGGAGATACAGGAGCCTTATGTCCCAGACCATCAGGTTCAGGAACAGTTATTATCCCTCAACTATCAGGAAGGAGGTACAGGAGCCTCAGGTCCCACACCACCAGGTTCAGAAACAGTTATTACCCCTCAACCATCAGGAAGGAGGTACAGGAGCCTCAGGTCCCACACCACCAGGTTCAGAAACAGTTATTACCCCTCAACCATCAGGAAGGAGGTACAGGAGCCTCAGGTCCCACACCACCAGGTTCAGAAACAGTTATTACCCCTCAACCATCAGGAAGGAGGTACAGGAGCCTCAGGTCCAACACCACCAAGTTCAGGAACAGTTATTACCCCTCAGCCTTCAGGAAGGAGGTACAGGAGCCTCAGGACCCACACCACCAGGTTCAGGAACAGTTATTACCCCCTCAACCATCAGGAAGGAGGTACAGGAGCCTCAGGACCCACACCACCAGGTTCAGGAACAGTTATTACCTCTCAACCATCAGGAAGGAGGTACAGGAGCCTCAGGTCCCACACGACCAGGTTCAGGAACAGTTATTACCCCCCAACCATCAGGCTCTTGAACCCAGGGAGATAACTTCATTCGACTTTACTCGCCCCACCTCTGAAATGTTCCCACAACCAACGGACTCACTTTCAAGGACTCTTCATCTCATGTTCTTGATATTCATTGCTTATTTACTTATTATTGTTGTTCCTTTCCTTTTGTACACATCTGCACAGTTCTGTTGCCTTCTGCATTCTGGTTGAACACCCTAGCTGGATGGGTTTTCATTGATTCTGTCACGGTTATTATCCTATACATTTATTGAGAATGCCCACAAGAAAATGAATCTCAGGGTTGTATATGGTGATGTATATGTACTCTGATAATAAATTTACTTCGAAGTACTTTGACCTTGGAAACTTATCATCAAAGTACATTTATGTCACTATATACCAGCCTGAGATTCTTTTTCTTCCACGCATTATCACTACATCCAAGAACATAACAGACTTACTTATTTTTATTATCTGGACAATTTGTCTTTTACACATTGGGAGTTTGCCAGTCTTTGTTATGGGTAGTTGTTGTTAAAGTACTATTGTTAGGGTCGCGGGTTGGAGATGTGTCTCTACCAACAGAGGTGTGAGGTGCTCCTTCCCTCCGTTAGCCTGCAGGTCACCCTTGGGCGAGGTGTAGCACCTGCTTAGCCCCTCGATCGGGGTCATATCAAGCCATAGGAGCAGGTGGTGGATACAGTACTGCACAGAAGTCTTGGGGCACCCTAGCTTTTGTGCTAAAGAAATGCAAGAGAGCTGCAGAAACAAGTGGGCACAGTGCGGTTCACCTTGGGCACAGCCTTCCCCAGCACTGAAAGCATCGACATGAGAAAGCCAAGGGTCCCACACCGCCCATGCCATGTCATGCCCTCTCCTCAGCGGGCAGAAGCTGCAGAAGCCTGCATTCCCACACCAGTAGGCCCAGGGGCAGCTACTTTAACAGCAGCCGCAAGGTTCTTAATCTGGTGCACAGCACACACAATGACGGCGGGTTCACCTCTCTTAAACGGCCTGCGTTATTTGTCCCAGCCACATTGAAACACGCAGCAAACCATAACGGCCAACAACCAACACAGACCAAATAGGTGGGGTGGCAGCCCACAAGTGTAAACTGAACATGCTCGCAGTTTACTAACACTAACCTGTGCATCTTTGCAACGCAGGAGGAATCTGGGGGAAGCTCTTGTGTATTTATTATTCCAACAGTGCTTGAGTAATCTTGTGTGTGTGTATATATATATATATATCTTGGTTCATTAAGCAGTCCTGTTCGTTTAAATAGTTAATTATGGGTTTTCTGTAAAATACATTAACTTCATACAGCGTCATGCTACCATGTGATACATGCGTGCCTCGCTCAAAGTAAACTTCAAATTATTCCAACTCTCCCCTAATTAGTTTAATGCTTCGAAGTTACAAGAACCCACGCAGCCACTGGAAGGAGATGTAGACTTCCGACAGACTGCAGCGGGAATGACTGAATATGTGATTCCAAGGAAGCATTGTAGATACATTGTAAATATAGAACTGTCATTGATCGTTAGCATATAAAATTCATTTGTGTGTCTATAGTGTGGGTATGTGATTCAAAGGAAGCATTGTAAATACATCGTAAATATAGAATTGTCCTTTGACCATCAGCATATGAAATGTCATGTAATATTGGGTCGACAGGCCTCTCGCTCTGAAAGGGTCTCAATATGAAGCCCGGTGTGTCTCCCTTTGTCGAATAAAGAGACTACTCCTTATCTCCCTACTGTGACTCTCCAGTGGCTTGGTTCATGCAGCAACAGGCGCTGCTTGACCCGCTAAGTTCCTCTTTGTCCTTTGCTCAATATTCCAGCACCTGCAATCTCCTTTCTCCTCCTCTGCACCCTCCCTTCCTTTTGCCTATCACTTCCAACTTGACTTCCCTGCACTTAACGTGGCATCAAGCCCCCACCTGCCCCTTCGAAACCATCGGCTTCTCCCAAAGCACCTTCACTACCTTAATATGCCACACGAACTCCAAAGCATGTACAGACAGTGGCGTGGATCAGTTTATCGATTATTACAGAATGCCTTTCCCGCTCCCTCCCCTCTCCCTTCCCCTTTATCCAACCGAGATTTCCCTGCCCGGCCCCCCCTTCCCACTCTCAGTCCACAATAGAGACCCAGATCAGAATCAGACTTATAATCATTCACATATGTTATGAAATCTGTTTTTTTTTGTGGCAGCAGTACAGTGCAATACATAAAGTTACTACAGTACTGTGCAAAATTCTTGGGCACTGTACTATATATATATATAGGGTGCCTAAGACTTTTGCAGAGTACTGTAGTAATTTTATGTATTGCATTGTACTGCTGCTATATATATTGTGTGTACGCGTTTGAGACTTTTGCACATTAGTGATATTAAAATTAATAAATAAATATTGCAAAAAGTGTGCAATATAGTGAACACAAGAGATTCCACAGGTGCTGGAAATCCAGAGTAACTAACACACACACACAATGCACGAGGAACTCAGCAGGTCAGGCAGCATCAACAGAGTAGAAGGAAGAGGTGATGTTTCAGACTGAAGTCCTTCATGGGGATTTATGAATGAATCCCGGTCCTCGCAGCCTGCGAAAGGGCATCGGCCTGAAACGTCGACCGTTTATTCCTCTGCACGTACACTGCCTGACCTGCTGAGTTCCACCAGCATCTGGTGAGAAAAATAGCGAGATACTGTTCAGACTTTGATGCCCGTACCGAAATCAGATGGCAGAGGGGAAGAAGCTGTTCCTGAATCGCTTAGTGTGTGTCTTCAGGCTCCTGTACCTCCTCCCTGATGGCAGAGGGGAAGAAGCTGTTCCTGAATCGTTGCGTGTGTGTCTTCAGGCTCCTGTACCTCCTCCCTGATGGCAGAGGGGAAGAAGCTGTTCCTGAATCGTTGAGTGTGTGTCTTCAGGCTCCTGTACCTCCTCCCTGATGGCAGAGGGGAAGAAGCTGTTCCTGAATCGTTGAGTGTGTGTCTTCAGGCTCCTGTACCTCCTCCCTGATGGCAGAGGGGAAGAAGCTGTTCCTGAATCGTTGAGTGTGTGTCTTCAGGCTCCTGTACCTCCTCCCTGATGGCAGAGGGGAAGAAGCTGTTCCTGAATCGTTGAGTGTGCGTCTTCAGGCTCCTGTGCCTCCTCCCTGATGGTAGCAATGAGAAGAGGGCACGTCCTGGGTGGTGGGGGCCCTTAATGATGGACGCTGCCGTTTAGAGGTATGGCTTTTTGAAGATGCCCTTGGTGCTGGGGAGGCCGGTGCCCGTGATGGAGCTGGCTGAGTTTACAACTTACTGCAGCCTTTTCTCAATTCTGTACAGCGTCCTCCCCGCCGCTCCCCACCCCCCCCCGCCAGACCAGATGGTGATGCAACCAGTCAGAACGCTCTCCACTGTACATCTGTAGGAACTCGCTGGAGCTTTTGGTAACGCACCAAATCCCCTCGAGCTCGCAATGAAATATAACCGAGGTGAGTCGCCCTACGCACCAAAGGGTTAACTGTAACTCGTTCCTCAGAGTGACCGGAGCTCCTTGCTTCCCGAGTTGTCTGGGCTACACGTCCCAGTGTCCAAGATGAGACCACGGTAGCGAGGTCCTACACATGGCTCGGTGGACCATTCGGAGGAAGCTGCCCCCCGAGGGTTGAGCGTGCACCTTCCGGCTCCTGTACCTCCTCGCTGACCGTCGTAATGAGAGGGGAGTGGAGAAGATCCTCCGCGATGGATGCTGACTGTTTTTTTTTTGAAGATCCGCCTCTTGAAGATGTCCTCGATGGCGGGGAGGCAGGTGGCTCGGTCTCTGACCCTCTGCATCTTTTACCTCCCCCCCCCCCACCGCCACCACAACTCCCCACCCCTCCCGATCCCGTGCGCTGTGTTTTCCCAGCGGCCGAGCTTCCAGCCCTGCCCCTTGCCCTGCGGGGTGAGAGCTGATTCCGCACCAGCCGAAACATGTCAAAACTTCTTTTTATTTCAGATTTATAACCTCTCCGCCCCTTCCAGCGCCTGCCGCCTGGGCACGCTGAAGTCAACCGAGGGCCGGTCCTGAAAGGAGTTAGTGTTCTGCACAAACCAGCCTCGGTCTGAGGTGCAGGATTAATGAGCAGACAGCTTCAACATGAAGTCGCGGTTAATGCCTTATGCAGAAAAGAGAGTCCACATCCTGGCATTACTTTGAAATAATTCCCTAGCCTGAATTACTAATTGGAACCTTTTTTTTTTAAATTAAACTCTCAATCTTTTACATACTGGATTCAAAAAAATAAATAAATAGTAAATCAGGCGACTTGGTTCTCTTCCCAGAGAAACATCGAAGCGTGCCAGTAAGAAGCTACGTTCAACCGGGGGGTTCAGACTGACCCGTTAAAGAAAAAATTCAGTGCATCCCACATCTTTGAAAGGAACTCAGAACAGAGAATATAGAAGAGTACAGCACAGAAACAGGCCACTCGGCCCACAGTGTTGTGCTGACCCGGCTAAAAAGTGGATCAAATACACCCAAATACTAATCCCTCCTGCCCACACCATGTCCGCATCCCTCCACCTTCCTCACATCCGTGTGCTTACCCGAACGTCTCAATGTAAACAACAGCGACTGCACCTCTTCCTAGAGATGCTGCCTGGCCTGCTGCGTTCACCAGCAACTTTTATGTGTGTTGCGTCTCTTAATGTGTTTGCCTCCACCATTATCCCAGGCATCCACCACTCTCTGAGTAAAAAAACTTACCTCTTACATCCCCCTTGAACCTAACTCCCCCCCTCCCCCATCACCTCTCTGCTCCCTCCGTGAATCTCTTACCCCACTGCTCTCCCTCCTGATACTCAACCCCGCAAGTGCAAGAACTGCTACCCCTACCCATTCACCTCCTCCCTCAGCTCCCTTCAGGGCCCTGAACTGTCCCTCCAGGTTGGCGGGGGGGGGGGCGGGGGGGGAGGTTACCTTCCTGATCTCTGCATCAGTGAGATTGGGAGGGGGGATCCACTTTGTCAAACACCTCTGCTCCGCAAGCAACAAACGTTCATCATTAAGAACCCCCAACACCCAGGACATACCCTCTTCTCATTTCTACCATCAGGAACAAGCCTGAAGACACACACTCAACGATTCAGGAACAGCTTCTTCCCCTCTGTCATCAGGGAGGAGGTACAGGAGCCTGAAGACACACACTCAACGATTCAGGAACAGCTTCTTCCCCTCTGCCATCAGGGAGGAGGTACAGGAGCCTGAAGACACACACTCAACGATTCAGGAACAGCTTCTTCCCCTCTGCCATCAGGGAGGAGGTACAGGAGCCTGAAGACACACACTCAACGATTCAGGAGCAGCTTCTTCCCCTCTGCCATCCGATTTCTGAATGGACATTGAACCCATGAACACTACCTCACTACACTTTTTTGCACTGCTTATTTAATTCAACTTTTTTATATATAATTTCCCTACAAATTTTGTTACTTTGATAATAAAATTTACTTTGAACTTTGAAATCTCTTCCAAGCAAAATTCACTCTGTGGCCCCCTCAGCCAATCTGCTTCTGTCTCCTCCTTCCACTCTGATAGAGCCCCCTCATCCAGTTGCTACAATCCATAGAATTCCGAAGGTAAATTCATGCAGAGCTGGTGAACATCCTCTTGGGAATGAGTGGACCACATCTGCCTGCAGATGCAATATTGTCCTGCATCCATGGGAAATGGGTCTCAGGGTGGAGATACATCCCTACCAAAGGAGGTGTGAGCTGCTCCTTCCCTCCGCAAGCCTGCGGGTCACCCTTGGGCAAGGTGTAGCACCCGCTTAGCCCCCCGATCAGGAACATGGGAGCAGGTGGTGGACGGTCGTACGAGCAGCCGGTGCAGATCACAAGTCCTGGTGATGCGACCACTGACGCCAGGCAGACAATCTCTGAAGAGTATTGATAATGGCTGGGGGTCACCCATCTTGTAAAGCCACCGCCCAGCAGAACACGATGGCAAACCACTGCTGTTAGAAAAAAATTGCCAAGAACAATCATGGTCATGGAAAGACCATGATGGCCCACATCACACAACACGGCGCAGAATGATGATGTCAGAACAACACGGCACATAATGATGATGATGAAGAAATTCCAAAAGAAATTGCTCAAGGAGGAATAATTCTGAAGCTATTTATCTTGAGGTTTGTTTTCTAAATTGGCTAGATAATGCGACTGACAAGTCATCCCATCATAACACACCCTGAACGAGTAATCTTCACCTCACTGGAGGGCAGGCCTCTGGGATGTTGGAGGATGTTACTGAGGATTTCAGCATTTATGGAATTGGACTATGGACTATAGACCTTTTTTTTTCAGTCTTGGAGTTTTTATATTCTGTGTTTTTGCCCATTGTTTCATGTTTTTTTTTGGTGTGTGGAGAGGGGGATTCTGAAGCCAATGATCTTGTTGTGTTTTGTGTTTCCCGCTGAACTGACTTCTGCGGGTTTTTTTCCCTCTTTGTTTCGTGGCTATCTGGAGAAGATGAATCTCAGAGTTGTGTGCTGCGTACGTACTTTGATAACCAATGAACCTTTGAACCTTTTGAACCATTGGTGGTGGAGTGGGGAGGGATTTGAGGGGATGTGGGGTCCCATCTTGCTTCCCCCCTCTAAGGGAAGGACCTCCATCTGTGACAAGCCAGGCCAAAACAACGGTGTTGTTGAGTGGCATTGATGGAACCAGGAAGGACAACCAGGCTCAACACCAATTCCAACTTCCTGGACAATGTAGTCATGCCCCAGACGACCAGCCTCTACAACCTGGCAAACAGCTCGCTTCACCTACAGAGAGGACAGGCTTGTCATCTCCACATCTCCACCGTGACTTATTTTCAGATTCAGACTTGTAGTTACTTTGTTCCAAAAAAAAAAATTGGCAGGGAGAGTTAATGTACCATAGAATTCCGGTTTCATCAGTGTTTAACCCCTGTCCAAACAGATGACATAATTGTGATTTAATACACGGCTATTTCAGCAGTGTGTAATTTGTACAATGCTAAACACATCTGTTTTGGTGGTTTTTTTCAACACGTCAGGCCCAGAACTCTTGCCTTAGCTGAGCATTCGCGTGGGACTCCTGGATTTAACGTGACATCTGCAGTGAGTTAGTCCTGCACTTCAATCAGAGAATGTAGAGGTGTGTGGATTTATATGAGCTGCCTAACCGAGACAGTTCCCCATAAGGAACCAAAATTAGGCTGTTGAGATCCCAGTCCCTCGTTCCATGATGGCTCCTTACTCGAGGAAGGATATACTGGCTTTGGAGGCAGTGCAGAGGAGGTTCACCAGGTTGATTCCAGAGATGAAGGGTTTAGACCATGAGGAGAGATTGTCACCTGGGACTGTACTCACTGGAATTCAGGAGGATGAGAGGAGATCTCATAGAAACATATAAAATTATGAAAGGGATAAATAAGATAGAGGCAGGAAAGTTGTTAACACTGGTAGATGAGAATTGAACTAGGGGACACAGCCTCAAGATTCAGGGGAGTAGGTTTAGGACGGAGATGAGGAGGAACTGCTTTTCCCAGAGAGTGGTGAATCTGTGGAATTCTCTGCCCAATGAAGCAGTGGAGGCTACCTCAGTAAATATATTGAAGACAAGGTTGGATAGATTTTTGCACAGGAGGGGAGTTAAGGGTTAAGGGGAAAAGGCAGGTGGGTGGGGATGAGTCCATGGTCAGATCAGCCATGATCTTATTGAATGGCAGAGCAGGCTCGACGGGCCAGATGGCCGACTCCTGCTCCTATTTCTTAAGTTCTTACGTAGCTGGTCAGATCTTGGTCTCAGATTCATTTCCCTGCCTGCTAGCCCTAACTCGGACCCCCTGTGGGTCTCTCAGCCTTCAATGTACTTGATGAGTTGGCATGCTGTAAGACAGGGGACTGCAAAGGTAGAGCTGTTTGAGAGATCTGGCCTCACCTCTGAGCCAGCAGCTACTGTGAGGAAAACTCACTGAGTCATAGAAACAGAGCAGAGTATCAGGCCTCTCCCACCTAATGAGCCTGCACTGCGTAACGACTGTTAGCATCACGGCCAGGTATGAAAAAAACAGTGTCATAGAATGGAAAAGCCTATAAAAGGTAGTGGATACAGTCTAGTCCATCACGAGTAAGGCCTACCCCACCATTAAGCACACTTACACAGAGCACCGGCACAGGAAAGCAGCACCGTCATCAGGGAAACCCCCCACCACCCAAGACAAGCTGTCTTCTCGCTCCTCTCGAAGGAGGTACAGGACCCTCATCTCCCATACCACCAGGTTCAGGAACAGTTATTACCCCCTCAACCATCAGGAAGGAGGTACAGGAGCCTCAGGACCCACACCACCAGGTTCAGGAACAGCTATTACCCCTCAACCATCAGGAAGGAGGTACAGGAGCCTCAGGTCCCACACCACCAGGTTCAGGAACAGTTATTACCCCTCAACCATCAGGAAGGAGGTACAGGAGCCTCAGGACTCACACCACCAGGTTCAGGAACAGTTATTACCCCCTCAACCATCAGGAAGGAGGTACAGGAGCCTCAGGACCCACACCACCAGGTTCAGGAACAGTTATTACCCCCTCAACCATCAGGAAGGAGGTACAGGAGCCTCAGGACCCACACCACCAGGTTCAGGAACAGTTATTACCCCTCAACCATCAGGAAGGAGATACAGGAGCCTCAGGTCCCACACCACCAGGTTCAGGAACAGTTATTACACCTCAACCATCAGGAATGAGATATAGGAGCCTCAGGACCCACACCACCAGGTTCAGGAACAGTTATTACCCCTCAACCATCAGGAAGGAGGTACAGGAGCCTCAGGACTCACACCACCAGGTTCAGGAACAGTTATTACCCCCTCAACCATCAGGAAGGAGATACAGGAGCCTCAGGACCCACACCACCAGGTTCAGGAACAGTTATTACCCCTCAACCATCAGGAAGGAGATATAGGAGCCTCAGGACCCACACCACCAGGTTCAGGAACCAGAGAGGATAACTTCAGGCATCACAACACTGCACACTGAACTGATCAAAGACTCTTCAACTTACGTTTTCAGTATTATTTATGTAGTTAGTTAGTTGTTTTTAATCATTTTTTTTGTGTGCTTCCAGTTTGTCTTCTTTTTCACGTTGGTTGCTTGTCAGATTTTATGTGTGGTGTTGTATTTCTTTGTCCTACCTTGAATGGCACAAGAAGAAGAATTTCCCTGTTGTATATGGTGGCATACACTCAGTGGTCACTTTATTTGGCACACCTGTACACCTGCTCATCAATCAGCCAATCGTGTGGCAGCGCGTCTG
This sequence comes from Mobula hypostoma, assembly GCF_963921235.1. NCBI lineage: Eukaryota > Metazoa > Chordata > Chondrichthyes > Myliobatiformes > Myliobatidae > Mobula > Mobula hypostoma. The sequence continues at coordinate 63,224,893 of NC_086128.1, read as the reverse complement.
TACATCAAAGCACACAGACATGGTCAAGAGGTTCAGTTGTTGTTCAGACCCAACATCGGAATGGGAGAAGAAATGTGACCTGGGTGACCTTGATTGTGGAATGATTGCTGGTGCCAGATGGGGTGGTTTGAGTACCTCAGAAACTGCTGATCTCCTGGGGATTTTCAAGCACAACAGTCACTAGGGTTTACAGAGAATGGTTCGAAAAACAAAAAAACACATCCAGTGATCGGCAGTTCTGAGGGTGAAAACGCCTTGTTAATGAGAGAGGTCAGAGGAGAATGGCCAGACTGGTTCAACTCAAATAACCACGCGTTACCACAGTCATGTGCAGAACGCACAACACTGCGGACCTTGGGGTGGAGGGGCTACCAGTTCAGAGGACCGCACTCAGTGACCGCCATAAGATTGTCGCAAAGTGATACCAGAGCTCCTCCGAGCTCAGCTCAGGGCTACCGACCCCGACCGGTGAAACGAAGTCGTCACGGACGGAGCAGCGCGGAGTCTTCCTGCGTCCGAGAGCGACCGTGTCCCCGAGTCCCCTCCCGGGGCCTTTGCATGACCGAGAGCGGCGAGACCCGGGAGGAAGAGAGCGGCGAGACCCGGGAGGAAGCGACCGGCGGCAGGCAAGAAGGCGAGCGAGTAAACACCTCGACAAGAAACTTACTTCGAACCCTGGAAAGGCGAAAGGCGGCGGCTGGGAGCCACCAGCGAGCCCCGCGCAGTCTTGAGCCGAGCTAGAGTCGTGCCTCCAACCTCCTCCTCCCTCCCTCCCTCCCCACCTCCTTCGATAACTCTGCCCTCCCCAGCACCCTTTGTTGACCAACCAACCATTCAAAGTCTCGCAGCCAATTTACGAACGACCGGAATGTGAAGAGCCAGGGACACAGATGCAAACAGAAAGAACAGAGGAAGCATAAAGTAATTAAACCGGAGGGAGCAGCTTCAATAAGTATCTCCTGCTCTTTAGTCTCTTTGTTTGCCGGTGGTGATTGTAAATATTTTTTTCTCAGAGTGGCACACATGGAGTGAAAATAAAAGGAGATAAAAATCATTATTACCTTGTTCTGTATCCCTGGAATGTAAGAAAGACTCACTGTTTTACAATCCTTTCATTGCAAGGCCCCTCGTTGCCACTCTCCCCACCCCCAGCCCCAACTGTAACTCCCCAGCACCAAAATGTTCGCTTTCTCCGTGGTGGACCGTTGCCCCGGCAGCAGGGTTGTAAAACCGGCCTCTCCCGCGCTCCCAGGGCCCGACGTCCCATCACAAAGCGCAGGCTGCCTGCGGTGAATCGCAGAGGCGCCCTGCGGCCCGACGAGCTCGGCCCAGGCAAGCCTGGCCTCGGACATAAGTCCACACTTGCCGCCACTGGGGTGAGGGGTCGAGGAACGGAAGGGACCTGACCCACCAGCGTGCCCCCTTACCCGTCCCAGACCCGCTCTGGAGTCAGACCAGACCCGCAGTTGCCAACATCCGCACCCGTCCCGTCTTCCCGCACCACCACAGCTGCTTTCCCTCAGATACTCGGTTCGCGAAGCAACCAGCAAAACTTCAGACCGTAAGACATAGGAGCCGAATTAGGCCAACCGGCCCATCGAGTCTGCTCTGCCATTCAATCACGGCTGATCCTCTTTTTTAATCTCCTCCTCAACCCCACTCCCCAGCCTTCTCCCCGTAACCTTTGATGCCGTGTCCAATCAAGAACATATCAATCTCTGCCTTAAATACACCCAACGACCTGGCCCCCACAGCCGCACGTGGCAACAAATTCCACAAATTCACCACCCTCTGGTGAAAGAAATTTCTCCGCATCTCTGTTTTGAAAGGGCGTCCCTCTATCCTGGGGCTGTGCCCTCTTGTCCTAGACTCCCCCACCATGGGAAACATCCTTTCCACATCTACTCTCTCTAGGCCTTTCAACATTCAAAAAGTTTCAATGAGATCCCCCCTCCTCCTTCTGAATTCCAGTGAGTACAGACCCAGAGCCACCAAACATTCCCCGTATGATAACCCTTTCATTCCTGGAATCATCCTTGTGAACCTCCCCTGGACCCTCTCCAATGCCAGCACATCTTTCCTAAGATGAGGGGCCCAGAACTGTTCACAACACTCATGGTGAGGCCTCCCCAGTGCCTTATAAAGCCTCAGCATCACATCCCTGCTCTTGTATTCTCCAGGCCTCTTGAAATGAATGTTAACATTGCATTTGCCTTCCTCACCACCGACTCAACCTGCAGGTTAACCTTTAGGGTGTTCTGCACAAGGACTCCCAAGTCCCTCTGCATCTCAGATTCCTGGAGGTTCTCCCCGTTTAGAAAAAAGTCGGCACATTTATTTCTACTGCCAAAGTGCATGACCAATGCTGTAATAGCATCGCGCTGAGCGATTTCGTTCACGTGCAGGGAAGTGTGAGGTGTTACACTTTGAAAGGTCAGAAGTGGAGGGAGGACTCCATAGATCTCTCAAAGTTACTGCGCCGGGGAGGGGGCGCGATAGGGAGTTAAGGAGGCACAAGGTTGTGTCGGCCTTCATTAGTCGGGGGGTTGAGTGTGAGGGCCGCGGGTTAATGCTGCAGCTGTGTAAAACCCTGGTTAGGCCGCATTTGGGGGTGTCATAAGCAGGGGAAGGTCTGCAGGTGCTGGAAATCCAGAGCAACACACACACACATACACACACACACACACACACACACACACACACACACACAGATAAAATGCTGGAGGATCTCAGCAGGTTAGGCATTATCGCCGGCAATGAATTAAGAGTTGACATTCCGGGCCGAGATGTCTCTGCATAGTGCTCGGTTCTGGTCACCTCATTCTAGGAAGGATGCGGAAGTTCTAGAGAGGGTGCAGGGGGAGATTCACCAGGATGCTGCCTGGATTAGAGAGAGTGCAGAGGAGATTCACTAGGATGCTGCCTGGATTAGAGAGGGTGCAGAGGAGATTCACCAGGATGCTGCCTGGATTAGAGAGCGTGCAGAGGATGTTCACCAGGATGCTGCCTGGATTAGAGAGGGTGCAGAGGAGATTCACCAGGATGCTGCCTGGATTAGAGAGGGTGCAGAGGAGATTCACCAGGATGCTGCCTGGATTAGAGAGGGTGCAGAGGGAGATTCACCAGGATGCTGCCTGGATTAGAGAGCGTGCAGAGGAGATTCATCAGGACGCTGCCTGGATTAGAGAGGGTGCAGAGGAGATTCACCAGGACGCTGCCTGGATTAGAGAGGGTGCAGAGGAGATTCACCAGGACACTGCCTGGATTAGAGAGGGTGCAGAGGAGATTCACCAGGATGCTGCCTGGATTAGAGAGGGTGCAGAGGAGATTCACTAGGATGCTGCCTGGATTAGAGAGGGTGCAGAGGGAGATTCACCAGGATGCTGCCTGGATTAGAGAGGGTGCAGAGGAGATTTACCAGGATGCTGCCTGGATTAGAGAGAGTGCAGAGGAGATTCACCAGGATGCTGCCTGGATTAGAGAGGGTGCAGAGGAGATTCGCCAGGATGCTGCTTGGATTAGAGAGGGTGCAGAGGAGATTCACCAGGATGCTGCCTGGATTAGAGAGGGTGCAGAGGAGATTTACCAGGACGCTGCCTGGATTAGAGAGGGTGCAGAGGAGATTCAACAGGATGCTGCCTGGATTAGAGAGGGTGCAGAGGAGATTCACCAGGATGCTGCCTGGATTAGAGAGGGTGCAGAGGGAGATTCACCAGGATGCTGCCTGGATTAGAGAGCGTGCAGAGGAGATTCATCAGGACGCTGCCTGGATTAGAGAGGGTGCAGAGGAGATTCACCAGGACGCTGCCTGGATTAGAGAGGGTGCAGAGGAGATTCACCAGGACACTGCCTGGATTAGAGAGGGTGCAGAGGAGATTCACCAGGATGCTGCCTGGATTAGAGAGGGTGCAGAGGAGATTCACTAGGATGCTGCCTGGATTAGAGAGGGTGCAGAGGGAGATTCACCAGGATGCTGCCTGGATTAGAGAGGGTGCAGAGGAGATTTACCAGGATGCTGCCTGGATTAGAGAGAGTGCAGAGGAGATTCACCAGGATGCTGCCTGGATTAGAGAGGGTGCAGAGGAGATTCGCCAGGATGCTGCTTGGATTAGAGAGGGTGCAGAGGAGATTCACCAGGATGCTACCTGGATTACAGAGCACATTTTATGAGGGGAGGTTGAGCGAGCTGGGGCTTTTCTTTTCGGAGCGAAGGAGTGTGAGAGGTGACTTGATCGAGGTGTACAAGTTGATAGAGTGGACAGCCAGAAATTTTTCCCAAGGCGGAAATGACTCATAGGCGGCGACATAATTTTAAGGAGATTGGAGGAAAGTATGCAAGTATTTCAGAGGTAAATTCTTTACCCAGAGAGTAGTAGGTGTTTGGTACGCCCTGCCAGAATGGTGGTAGAGGCAGATGCATTAGGGGAATTTAAAAGAGTCTTAGACAGACATTTGGATGATTGAAAAGTGAAGGTCAAATGTAGGAGGGAAGGGTTAGATTGACCTTGGAGTAGTTTCAAAGGGTCAGCAGATCATTGTGGGCCGAAAGGCCAGCACTGTGCTGTAGATGTTCTATCTGCCCTTGTGTATCTCGTGAGATTTCTTTTTGTGTGAATTCTGTCCATCCAGGCAACACAATTATAATCTAATCGAGAAGGAGACAGAGAGAAAATGCTCCAACCCTTCCCAAGTGTACCTGAGAAAGCCTGGGGCCATCGTCTTTCTGAAGAACATGCAGGCAATTCTCTGTAAATGAAGGCAACATTTTTTTTTGCCGCTGCTACGCTGATATCTTGTTCCAGCCGCCGTCGCTCCTTCCAGCTGCTTTCCTGACAACGAGCAGCTCTCGAAACATGCAGTTTCAATCAGGATTTAATTCACTTCCTCGTCAGACATTGCATCAGCCAGCCGGGTCATCAGACCGTGCCTCCTACGAGCCACCGTGCTGGGGTTTCACTCCTGATGGCTCAAACATGTCTCCCTCCCACCCCCGCAGATTCCAACAGGGACAGGGGCGAGGGGGGAACCACAACGGGGAATGGAGAAAGGGCACTATGGTCAGCGTGACGCGACTACGGCTCGGGGGATATCAGAGTTGGGAGCTCTATCCCAACACCCTCTGTAAGGAGTTTGTATGTACCTCCCCGTGAATATGTGGCTTTCCTCCGGGTACTCCAGTTTCCTCCCACAGTCCAAAGATGTGCCGGTTGGTAGGTTAATTGTTCTATTTGTGTGACTCGACGTTTACTGCTATATTTATCTGTGCTGTGTATGACTGTTGGTACGATGTTTTGCGTCCTGACCCTGGGGGAACGCTGTGTCGTTTGGTGGAATCCACAGGTATTCATGTACGGTTGAATGACAAATTCAACCCGAACTTGAATTCTGCACCGCCATCACCGAGAGCACGTTCACAACAGCCACCCCTGTCTGGTTTGGAGCAGTGTCCTCTCACAGCATACAAAAACTGCAGGGAACCGTCAAGTCGGCAGGGAAGTTCTGTGGCTGCCCTCTACCATCACTGCAACACTTGAATGTGCCCAGGGCAAAGAAGCGAGCGGGAAAAATCATTTGGGGTCACCACCCATCCTGAAAACTGCCTTTTCCTGAAGGTCCCTTCTGGAAACCCACACAGGCTCATCAAAACAAAATCTTCATGCCATCCTCAAATGTTTCTTCCTGCAAGCAGTTAATCTCATCAACCATTCTCGTTAGTCCCCTCCATCAATTAACCCCCCACACTGCACTGTAAACACTTTAAACCACTGTTTATAATGGTGCTGACGTTGTAAATACATGCTGGTATTTATGTGGTTATCAACATTTTATTCCTTTGTTATTCTTCCTTCTCCCACACTATCTGCACAAATGCAGAACAGCCCAGAGAGAGTGGATATGGAGAGGATGTTTCCCATAGTGGGGGAGTCTAGGACCAGAGGGCACAGATAGAGTGGATGTGGAGAGGATGTTTCCCATAGTGGGGGAGTCTAGGACCAGAGGACACAGATAGAGTGGATATGGAGAGGATGTTTCCCATAGTGGGGGAGTCTAGGACCAGAGGACACAGATAGAGTGGATGTGGAGAGGATGTTTCCTATAGTGGGGGAGTCCAGGACCAGAGGACACAGATAGAGTGGATGTGGAGAGGATGTTTCCCATAGTGGGGGAGTCTAGGACCAGAGGACACAGATAGAGTGGATGTGGAGAGGATGTTTCCTATAGTGGGGGAGTCCAGGACCAGAGGACACAGATAGAGTGGATGTGGAGAGGATGTTTAGGACACAGATAGAGTGGATGTGGAGAGGATGTTTCCTATAGTGGGGGAGTCTAGGACCAGAGGGCACAGATAGAGTGGATGTGGAGAGGATGTTTCCTATAATGGGGGAGTCTAGGACCAGAGGACACAGATAGAGTGGATGTGGAGAGGATGTTTCCCATAGTGGGGGAGTCTAGGACCAGAGGACACAGATAGAGTGGATGTGGAGAGGATGTTTCCTATAGTGGGGGAGACCAGGACCAGAGGACACAGATAGAGTGGATGTGGAGAGGATGTTTCCTATAATGGGGGAGTCTAGGACCAGAGGACACAGATAGAGTGGATGTGGAGAGGATGTTTCCCATAGTGGGGGAGTCTAGGACCAGAGGACACAGATAGAGTGGATGTGGAGAGGATGTTTCCTATAGTGGAGGAGTCTAGGACCAGAGGACACAGATAGAGTGGATGTGGAGAGGATGTTTCCTATAATGGGGGAGTCTAGGACCAGAGGACACAGATAGAGTGGATGTGGAGAGGATGTTTCCCATAGTGGGGGAGTCTAGGACCAGAGGACACAGATAGAGTGGATGTGGAGAGGATGTTTCCCATAGTGGGGGAATCTAGGACCAGAGGACACAGATAGAGTGGATGTGGAGAGGATGTTTCCTATAATGGGGGAGTCTAGGACCAGAGGACACAGATAGAGTGGATGTGGAGAGGATGTTTCCTATAGTGGGGGAGTCCAGGACCAGAGGACACAGATAGAGTGGATGTGGAGAGGATGTTTCCTATAATGGGGGAGTCTAGGACCAGAGGACACAGATAGAGTGGATGTGGAGAGGATGTTTCCCATAGTGGGGGAGTCTAGGACCAGAGGACACAGATAGAGTGGATGTGGAGAGGATGTTTCCTATAGTGGGGGAGTCTAGGACCAGAGGACACAGATAGAGTGGATGTGGAGAGGATGTTTCCTATAGTGGGGGAGTCTAGGACCAGAGGACACAGATAAAGTGGATGTGGAGAGGATGTTTCCTACAGTGGGGGAGTCTAGGACCAGAGGACACAGATAGAGTGGATGTGGAGAGGATGTTTCCCATAGTGGGGGAGTCTAGGACCAGAGGACACAGATAGAGTGGATGTGGAGAGGATGTTTCCCATAGTGGGGGAGTCCAGGACCAGAGGACACAGATAGACTGGATGTGGAGAGGATGTTTCCTATAGTGGAGGAGTCTAGGACCAGAGGACACAGACAGAGAGGATGTGGAGAGGATGTTTCCTATAGTGGAGGAGTCTCGGACTAGAGGACACAGCATCAGAATAGAGGGACGTCCCTTTAGAATAGAGAGGAGGAGAAATTTCTTTAGCCAGAGGGTGGTGAATCTGTGGAATTGATTGGGTATATTTAAAGCGGAGTTTGGCGGGCTCTTGATTAGTCAGGGTGTCAATGGTTACGGGGAGAAGGCGGAAGAATGGGGGTTGAGAGGGACAGTAAATCAATATTCAGAGCATCCAGTACTGAAAGTTGGCAGCAAAGTAACGTCACGCTCTAGACCGTGCATTGCCGAATCATGCAACCATGTCAATTTACTTACAGTATTGAGAGATTTGTGGCAGAGCCACAAACTGCCCGGGAACCCCCCCAGTTTAATCCTGGACCCAACGATAGGACGGTTTACGACGACCAATTAGCCTACGCAGTAAGTACGCCTCTGGGCTTTGGGAGGGAACAGGATCAGCCCGGGGGCGGGGGGTGGAAGCCCCAACATTCCACCGGGAGAATGTACAAACTCCTTACAGAGGTCGCCGACACCCTGAGCTGTATCAGCGTCACGCGAATCGCTGCACTACTGCGCGCCCCCCCACACAACAATGCAAATGTATGCGTGGGTGCAACGAGAAGCTTGTTTACAAGACAGCATCATGGGGACGTAACAACAGCCACACTGCGTTCGCAAGAAGAACATAAACCGTACATTACTTCCACGACATTAGATGAAACCCCTTTTTACCGGGCGTCTCTGAAGACGCGGCTCGTTATGCCCCTCGCTAACAGCCGCCGTGCTCAGCGCTGAGAAAAATTCCGAACGTCTGGGGTCGGGTATGACTTGGGACCCACCAAAACCGAGAGGTTGGGATGTCTCACCCACAAGATCCCGGTCCGAGCGGCTACTGTGCAAATGCTGCCCTCCCCCACCCACCCCCACGATTACCCGTGAGCAAGGAATAACAGTCCATACACCGCATACAATTATAAGAGGAAGAACACTTACTTTGTCAGCTTTGTTGAGCAGTTAGTAGGGAAAGACAAAGAAATAAAAAGGGCCC
>NC_086128.1:63168812-63211312 GCF_963921235.1 Mobula hypostoma | reverse complement strand
GGTCCAAGACTCCCCCACTATAGGAAACATCCTCTCCACATCCACTCTACCTGTGTCCTCTGGTCCTAGACTCTCCCACTATAGGAAACATCCTCTCCACATCCACTCTATCTGTGTCCTCTGGTCCCAGACTCCCCCACTATAGGAAACATCATCTCCACATCCACTCTATCTGTGTCCTCTGGTCCCAGACTCCCCCACTATAGGAAACATCCTCTCCACATCCACTCTATCTGTGTCCTCTGGTCCCAGACTCCCCCACTATAGGAAACATCCTCTCCACATCCACTCTATCTGTGTCCTCTGGTCCCAGACTCCCCCACTATAGGTAACATCCTCTCCACATCCACTCTATCAGTGCCCTCTGGTCCCAGACTCCCCCACTATAGGAAACACCCTCTCCACATCCACTCTATCTGTGTCCTCTAGTCCTAGACTCCCCCACTATAGGAACCATCCTCTCCACATCCACTCTATCTGTGCCCTCTGGTCCCAGACTCCCCCACTATAGGAAACATCCTCTCCACATCCACTCTATCTGTGTCCTCTGGTCCTAGACTCCCCCCACTATAGGAAACATCCTCTCCACATCCACTCTATCTGTGTCCTCTGGTCCTAGACTCGCCCCACTATAGGAAACATCCTCTCCACATCCACTCTATCTGTGTCCTCTGGTCCCAGACTCCCCCACTATAGGAAACATCCTCTCCACATCCACTCTATCTGTGCCCTCTGGTCCTAGACTCCCCCACTATAGGAAACATCCTCTCCACATTCACTCTATCTGTGTCCTCTGGTCCTAGACTCGCCCCACTATAGGAAACATCCTCTCCACATCCACTCTATCTGTGTCCTCTGGTCCTAGACTCCCCCACTGTAGGAAACATCCTCTCCACACCCACTCTATCTGTGTCCTCTGGTCCCAGACTCCCCCACTATAGGAAACATCCTCTCCACATCCACTCTATCTGTGTCCTCTGGTCCCAGACTCCCCCACTATAGGTAACATCCTCTCCACATCCACACTATCTGTGCCCTCTGGTCCCAGACTCCCCCACTATAGGAAACACCCTCTCCACATCCACTCTATCTGTGTCCTCTAGTCCTAGACTCCCCCACTATAGGAACCATCCTCTCCACATCCACTCTATCTGTGCCCTCTGGTCCCAGACTCCCCCACTATAGGAAACATCCTCTCCACATCCACTCTATCTGTGTCCTCTGGTCCTAGACTCCCCCCACTATAGGAAAACTCCTCTCCACATCCATTCTATCTGTGTCCTCTGGTCCTAGACTCCCCCCCACTATAGGAAACATCCTCTCCACATCCACTCTATCTGTGTCCTCTGGTCCTAGACTCGCCCCACTATAGGAAACATCCTCTTCACATCCACTCTATCTGTGTCCTCTGGTCCTAGACTCCCCCACTGTAGGAAACATCCTCTCCACATCCACTCTATCTGTGTCCTCTGGTCCCAGACTCCCCCACTATAGGAAACATCCTCTCCACATCCACTCTATCTGTGCCCTCTGGTCCTAGACTCCCCCACTATAGGAAACATCCTCTCCACATTCACTCTATCTGTGTCCTCTGGTCCTAGACTCGCCCCACTATAGGAAACATCCTCTCCACATCCACTCTATCTGTGTCCTCTGGTCCTAGACTCCCCCACTGTAGGAAACATCCTCTCCACACCCACTCTATCTGTGTCCTCTGGTCCCAGACTCCCCCACTGTAGGAAACATCCTCTCCACATCCACTCTATCTGTGTCCTCTGGTCCTAGACTCCCCCACTATAGGAAACATCCTCTCCACATCCACTCTATCTGTGTCCTCTGGTCCTAGACTCCCCCCACTATAGGAAACATCCTCTCCACATCCACTCTATCTGTGTCCTCTGGTCCTAGACACCCCCACTAAAGGAAACGTCCTCTCCACATCCACTCTATCTGTGCCCTCTGGTCCTAGACACCCCCACTACAGGAAACATCCTCTCCACATCCACTCTATCTGTGTCCTCTGGTCCTAGACACCCCCACTAAAGGAAACGTCCTCTCCACACCCACTCTGTCTAGGCCTTTCAATATTCGACAGGTTTCTATGAGATCACCCCTCACTCTTCTAAACTCTAGCGTGTACAGGCTCAACGCCATCAAATGCTCCTCAATAACCCTTTCATTCCTGGAATCATTCTTGTGACTCTCCGCTGGACCCTCTCCAATGCCCACACATCTTTTCTTAGAAAAGGGGCTCAAAACTGCTCACAGTATCTATCCATCTAATCAATGTATTTTATCGATCTATTGTATCTAATCTATCTACATTCTTATTCATGTATTTATTATTATGATTTTCTTTGAGAGTATTTTTTTCATTGAATCTATTGCATTTCTTTGTTCTGCAGTGAATGCCCACAAGACATGAATCTCAGGGCTGTGGATAGTGATGGGAATACTAAATTTAATTAACAATACTTTTAGTTCAAGACGCAGGATTGTTTAACGTGATTTCCAGTACACAAGCATAAAGGAGAATGAAACTATCGTTACTTCTGGATCCGATGCAGCACCAAAAGAAAACAAACACATTAAAGTCACTGACAGATGGTGTGTGAGTCATTGAACTCAGATCCCCAGCCACTCAAGAGAAATGCCAGAAGTTCTTCTTCACTCAAGCACGTTGGAGGTCTGGAGCTTTGGGCCAAGGACTGGAGGCCGGAGACCCAATGTCTCAAAGCCTGAGATACCGGGGCGGAGGACTGGGGGACCTGTCTGGCATGGGATGCGCGTGTGCGCACGTGTGTGTGTGTGTGTGTGTGTGTGTGTGTGTGTGTGTGTGTGCACGTGAGAGTGAGGGGCAAGGGGCTTCCCTCATTGTCGTTGTTGCCCTGCTGAGCATGGTGGCCACTTGATAAGTTGGCGCCGGCACGTGGGTCAACACTTGCGGGCTGCCCTCCCCACACCCGACGCATCCTTAGGCTGTGAATGCAAACTGGCCCATTTCACCGAATGTGCGCGTGATAAATAAAACACAAATCTGAGTCTGAATCTATCTCCCTCCAAAATTAAAAAAAATATATATCGAGACAGCAGCCTGCGTGTTTTTGGGTTTAATTGGAGACAGAATGGACGGGTTGGATATGTGTCAGGTTATGGGATGTTTGGGAGAGGGTTCTCAAACAAAAAAAAAAGGTCTTCCGATTTCAGTGAAATCTCACTAACTTCATTCCTTTTTATTCTCCAACTCTTCCTTCAAGGGTTGGGGAGTCGGGAATTAGAAAGCACAGCATTAAGGAGAAATTTAATTGGGATCCAAATACAACCGTTTCACTCAGTGTGTGGAATGAGCTGCCGGAGGAGGTGGTTAGATAGCTCCGTAGTTCAAAGTTCAAACTAAATTTACTATCAAAGTACATAAATATCACCATATGCAGCCCTGAGATTCATTTTCTTGTGGGCATTCACAGTAAGTACAAAGAAATACAACAGGATCCATGAAAGACCGCGCACAACCAGTGTGCAAGAGCAGCAAACTGTGCAATGGAAAAATAAATAATAATAAATAAATAAGCAATAAATATCGAGAACAAGAGGTGAAGAGTCCTGAAAGTGAGCCCATTGGTTGTGGGAACATTTCAGTGATGTGGCAGGTGAAGTTGAATGAAGAGATTTCTTACTCACTCTTCCTTCAGTTAGTCCTGACGAAGGGTCTCGGCCTGAAACGTCGACTGCACCTCTTCCTAGAGATGCTGCCTGGCCTGCCGCGTTCACCAGCAACTTTGATGTGTGTTGCAAGAAAATTAGCGAGGTTGTGTTCTTGTCCCTTCCGAAATCTGATGGCGGAGGGGAAGAAGCTGTTCCTAAAATGTTGAGTGTGTGTCTTCAGGCTCCTTGATGGTAACAATGAGAAGGGGGCAATGTTCTGGGTCGAGGGGGGTGTCCTTAACCTCTCCAATCGTGAGTCAGGTAACACACGGTGTGACTGGGGCGCTGCAATTGTGGGGAGCCAGGCGCGGCGGCGCGATAGCGCCTCCACTGGTGGGAGGCTGCAAGTGCAGAGACTGGACATCTTTGGAAGTCCAGGAGCCCGGTTGCCGCAGGCCACAGCCGCGGGGCCAGTTCAGCGCAGCAGCCGGTCCAGGAGCCCGGTGGCCTCAGGCCACAGCCGCTGGGGCGAGTGCCGCTGGCTGCAGGCCACAACTGCAGTCAGCGCAACACCTGAGTTAAAGTATGGGGGGGGGGGGGAGGGAGAGGGTTCACAACAAAATGTACAAGGGGACATTATCAATCAGATGAAAAGAGTGCAGAGAAAATTTATAAGGATGTTGCCGGGGCTTGGGGGCACGAGTCAGAGGGAAAGGCTGAACAGGTTGGGACTCGTACCCTGGAGCGCAGGAGAACGACGGGGAGCTCTGACAGAGCTGTACAACATTATGAGGGATGGAGACTGGGCAGACTTCTTCCAGTGAGGTCGGGTGAGACTGGACACAGGGGCGATGGGTTAAGGGAGAAAGGTGAAACCATTTAAGAGGTTGGCGAGAAGGTGGGACGAGCTGCCCGAGGAAGTGGTGGAGTTCAACACTTAACAGAAGTTTGGGTAGGTACGTGGACGGGGGACGGGGGACGGGGGATGGGGTGGGGGGTGGCAATGGTCCGGTGCAGCTCGATGGGCCCGGGCGGTTTAACAGTCCGGCACGGACTAGACGGGCCGAAGGTCCCCCGCCTGCTGCGCCGCCGTGCTGCGTGACTCTGCGCGCCCGGCACCCGCGTCCGCTGCAGGAGGATGGGCGGGGGGGGGGGGTGGGGGGCGAGCGCCACGGAGTGACCCGAGTGTGTAACAGTGCACGCGCAGGGGGTGTGTGGGACTGAGAGGGAGGCAAGTGGCGTGCGTGTGCGCGCTTCGGAGTCCAAACTCATTCCTCGGGGGGAAAAAACACCTGCCCTTCGGAACTTCGGTGATAAGAGGGAAAATCACGCGGGGGGGAGCGAGGGTGTAGTGATGAGGTGGGTGGTATGTGTCCGATTACAGGGGCCGCTACCAGGATGAAACGAGAACTCCAGCCCACCCCCCCCCCTCGCATGCAGTACCCTCAGCCGGTAAATGTTACGTGAACTGGGGGTGGGGGGCATCACCATTCTAGCATTCCCCCGCCCCCGCAAGAAGTGCTTGTTCCGGGGTGTTCTGTGTTCGAGGAGAACAGCAGGTCAACAGTTTGCGGGTGGTGGGGTGGGAACTGGCGGCCGCTGCCGATGCTGCCTGCGAGTTGCCAATCCGCAAGTCCACCGGCCCGGGTAACAGGTGCCCCGCGAAGGGAGGGGAAGACCCGGCGCTCCCTCTCCGCTTCCAGACCGCGGCTGGCAAGTAGATGGCAGTAGCGACATTGTCTGCGGCTCTGCCGTTGCCTGGCTGCAAGGTGGCCCTCCCCGCTGGAGAGGTGGGACAGGACCGGGCACTTTTACAAACAACACACAGGCATCGACAGATTCCCTCCTGTTTTGGGCACTTTTGGCTCTGTTCGGGCTTTCTTGAATTTCTTTTTCATCAGTCCAACTTAATTGATGTTGATCCTGCAAACAGCAGGCCGTAGATAAAATATACAAAATGCATCTTGCATCGAGATTTCCCCGTTGCGCGCACCAAGACGTTAAAAGTATCAGAACAGTGCGCCGGCGATGGAGTTGCTACCGTGCGCCTTCAACCGGGAGGGAGGGCGGTTCTCGTGTGAACCGAGTCGCCAAGGAGCAAGTATGCCCAGACAGAAGGTGACCAGGCTCGGCTCTGCCCACAAAGCGGCAAATTCCACCAGCCACTAACACAGAAACAAATCTCGGATTATTTGCTCTGACCGTCAAGTGACCTCGGTCCTTAATGAGACCTGACACTCCGCTCGCCCCCCCCCCCGGTTCTTTTTTTTTGAAAAAAATACTGGGCATATTCTTCACCGACAATGCCATCCCAGTGTCCCGACCCGTCACCACCTCCCACCCCACCAAGGAAAACACCCACTCCCATAACCCAAAGGCTGGGTCGTCACCGCCACCCCCTGCCTTGTGTGTAATTGAGAAGCGGCGAGGACAGGGGAGGGGTGATGAAAGGAGAGAGCTCGCCCTTGTCCACGACGAGTTAAAATATGTAGACGGCCGCTCTTTGCAACCACCCACCCACAAACCTCACCCAAATACACGGGAAAAAAAGTTATTGTGCGTGTGACCTTTCACCCTCGCAGGAGGTGGACGTTTTGAGGCCAGACTGCAACCTTTTCACCGGGGATGGAGCGCTGGCCGCCGCCTCCCCCTCGCCCCGCCCGGCCCCTGTCTCAGACCCTCGTTGCGCTCCTTGGACGGGTCCAGGCCGGCGGGCTCCTTCCTGGCACCCCAGCCACCACGCCGCACACATCACACCTCCGTCTCCTCCCTGGGAAAGGGGAGCCTCCTTTCTACCCGCCTGTCACAGCCCCGAGATATCAGCTCGAAAGGCAAAGTAGAGGGGCTTGTTGAAAAGCGGGGAGCCGGAGGCTCACACACAACCCGTTGTTGAGAGAGATACAGGAGCCTCAGGACTCATACCACCAGGTTCAGGAACAGTTATTACCCCCTCAACCATCAGGAAGGAGGTACAGGAGCCTCAGGACTCACACCACCAGGTTCAGGAACAGTTATCACCCTTCAAACATCAGGAAGGAGGTACAGGAGCCTCAGGACTCATACCACCAGGTTCAGGAACAGTTATCACCCTTCAAACATCAGGAAGGAGGTACAGGAGCCTCAGGACTCATACCACCAGGTTCAGGAACAGTTATCACCCTTCAAACATCAGGAAGGAGGTACAGGAGCCTCAGGACCCACACCACCAGGTTCAGGAACAGTTATCACCCTTCAAACATCAGGAAGAAGGTACAGGAGCCTCATGACCCACACCACCAGGTTCAGGAACAGTTATTACCCTTCAAACATCAGGAAGGAGGTACAGGAGCCTCAGAACCCACACCACCAGGTTCAGGAACAGTTATTACCCCTCAAACATCAGGAAGGAGGTACAGGAGCCTCAGGACCCACACCACCAGGTTCAGGAACAGTTATTACCCCTCAACCATCAGGAAGGAGGTACAGGAGCCTCAGGACCCACACCACCAGGTTCAGGAACAGTTTTTACCCCTCAAACCATCAGGAAGGAGGTACAGGAGCCTCAGGACCCACACCACCAGGTTCAGGAACAGTTATTACCCCTCAACCATCAGGAAGGAGGTACAGGAGCCTCAGGACCCACACCACCAGGTTCAGGAACAGTTATTACCTCTCAACCATCAGGCTCCTGAACCAGCTTGGATAACTTCACTCAACTCAACACTGAACCGATTCCACAACCTACAGACTCACTTTTAAGGACTCTACAACCTGTGTTCTCAATATTATTTATTTGTTAATATTATCATTACTTTTTTTCTGCTGCTCAGGCTGGTAAAACCCGAGGTACAGGCACAGCCAAGCACGCTCATTTCTCAATCACTAGTAGTTTTCAGACTATTCTGGTGATGTTTTGTATTGTGGCTTTCTGAAGAGTTACATAGATATTGCTGTGTAGGCCTAATTGTTTAATGCTATTGTGTCGTTACTTTAGGATGATACCAGTTGTAGATAGTACTATTGGGACAATTTACACCCTGTTCATCTTCCATAGTCTTTCAATTTCCTCTCTTAATTCAGCATATTTCTGCTATCTTCCACTTACTGATTTCTGTCGGTTACGTGTGCTTGGAATGGCTGAATCTATAAAGTAAGTTGTTCTTGCTTGTTTGTCCCGTGTTACTTTATTTGTGGTTTTTTGTGCACTTCTTCTTCACATTGGTTATTTGCCAGTCTCTCTGTGTGGTTTTTCATTGATTCTGTGAAACTTCTTTGCTCTGCTGTGAATGCCCACAAGGAAACAAATCTTAGAGTAGTATACAGCGACGTTTATGTACTTCGATAACAAAACTTACTTTGAACTTTGAACTTATGGCTGAGTCAAACTGAACCACGCAGGAGTTGGATCTGGGAAATATAACATGCCTTTATTTAAGCAGCGAGCCTGCAGGAGAATCTCACTTCCCGTGAACACTACCTCACTATTTTTTTACACTACTCATTTAATTTAACCTTTTAAATATTTGTGTACGCCCTACTGTACTGTAATTTACTGTTTCTATTATTTTGTATTATGAAGGCAAATTCAATGTTGGCATTTAATTTCAGGGGAATACAATACAAAAGTTAGGAGACAATGCCAAGCCTTTAGAAGACATTAGTCAGGCCACACTTGGAGCGTTGTCAAGAGTTTTGGGCCCCATGTCTCAGAAAGGATGTGTCGTCATTGGAGAGAGTCCAGAGGAGGTTCACGAGGACGACTCCGGGAATGAAGGGGTTAACATATGAGGAGCGTTTGGCAGCTTTGGGCCTGTACTCGCTGGAATGTAGAAGAATGCATGGGGGTCTCATTGAAACCTACCGAATGTTGAGAGGACTAGACAGGGTGGATGTGGAGAGGATGCTTCTTATGGTGGGGGTATCCAGAACTAGTGGGCACAGCCTCAAAATTGAGCAGAGGTAAGGAGGAGTTTTTTTTTAGCCAGAGAGTAGTGGATCTGTGGAATGCTCTGCCGCAGACTGCGGTGGAGGCCAAGTCCGTGGGTATACTTAAGGAGGAAGTGGGTCGTTTCCTGTTCGGTCAGGGCATCAGAGGATATGGCGAGAAGGCAGGTGTATGGGGTCGAGTGGGATCCAGGATCAGCCGTGATGGAATGACAGTGTAGACTCGATGGGCTGAATGGCCTAATTCTGTCCCTATGTCTTATGGCTCATGTATTGTGATGCACAGCTGTTGTGTGACAACAAATCTGGCCGTGATATTCAACCCGATTCTGAAGATTCAGCGTAAGACCAGAGAACTGATGTGGACTTTGGAAAGGGTAAGACGAGGGAACACACAGCAGTCCTCATTGATGGAGCAGAAGTGGAGAGAGTGAGTCCCTGGGTGTCAACATCTGCCGGGATCTTTCCTGGACCCACATATCAATACAATGAAGGCATGGCAGCAGCTATACTTCACGAGGAGTTTGAGGACATCTGGTATGTCACCTAAGTCACTCGCAGATTTCTACAGATGTACTGTGCAGAGCATTCTGCCTGGGCACGTTGCCATCTGGTGTGCAGGATTGGGGGAGTGGGGTGCCTGCACAGGATCAAAATAAGCTGAAGAAACTTGTAAACTCAGTCAGCTCCATCATGGGCACCGGCGTCCCCAGCATCCAGGACATCTTCAGGGAGCGATGCCTCAAAAAGGCGGCCCCCATCATTAAGGACCCCCACCACCCAGGACGTGACCTCTTCTCATTGCTACCATCAGGGAGGAGGTACAGGAGCCTGAAGACACACACTCGACAATTCAGGAACAGCTTCTTCCCCTCTGCCATCAGGGAGGAGGTACAGGAGCCTGAGGACACACACTCAACGATTCAGGAACAGCTTCTTCCCCTCTGCCATCAGGGAGGAGGTACAGGAGCCTGAAGACACACACTCAACGATTCAGGAACAGCTTCTTCCCCTCTGCCATCAGGGAGGAGATACAGGAGCCTGAGGACACACACTCAACGATTCAGGAACAGCTTCTTCCCCTCTGCCATCAGGGAGGAGGTACAGGAGCCTGAAGACACACACTCAACAATTCAGGAACAGCTTCTTCCCCTCTGCCATCAGGGAGGAGATACAGGAGCCTGAAGACACACACTCAACGATTCAGGAACAGCTTCTTCCCCTCTGCCATCAGGGAGGAGGTACAGGAGTCTGAAGACACACACTCAACGATTCAGGAACAGCTTCTTCCCCTCTGCCATCCGATTTCAGAATGGACATTGAACCCATGAACACCATCTCACTACTTTTGTTTACAATTTCTATTTTTGCACTACTTACTTAATTGAACTATTTAATACGTATAAACTTACTGTAATTCACAGTTCTTTGGTCTATTATAATATGCTGTATGGTTTTGCTGCTGCCAAGCTAACAAATTCCACATGACATATACTGGTGATATTAAACCTGATTCCGATTCTGACTGTTCTTTCTCTTTGCAATGATTCCCATAATAACGTCGGCTGGTAAACGTTTAAAACACACACGCACACACTCACAATTTAACTGTTAGTATAAAGGAAAGCTGAAGAAATGTTCACTCCGAGTTGAAGTCATGACGATCGCCAGGGGAGCGGCCAGCTCGCTCGGCGCCTTTGGAAAAGATCAGCAGCTAGGCAGGCCCTGGTGACAAACTCAAGGACCCATTTAACCTTTAGCCCAAGCTGGTTTCATCGTGCGTAATTCTCGAGTGTTCCCTAATCGGCAATCGGGCTGCCTTCGACCCAGCCACAAGAAGAGCAATTAAGCCACTCGACGCCGGCGAGTTGGGGAGAGAAGGAAGAGAGAGAGAAGCCGAAAGAAGGAAAAGAAAAAATATAGAAATGGCCACGAGAGAGATGGGGGGAGAAGAAAGAGCGCCCCAGCACCCTTCACCTGGAGTAGAAAGTGCCCAAATCGGAGCTGCATCCATCACTCCGTGCTGGCAGCTCAGTCCATACTCTCATCCCCTTGTGAGTGAAGAGGTTTCCCCTCCTGCTCCCCTTAAACCTTTCACCTTTCACCTTTCACCTCTCATCCAACCTCAGTGGGGGTGGGGGGGAGAAACCTCCTTGTGTTTACCCTATCTATACCCCCTCATAATTCTGTACGCCTCTTTCAAACCTCCCCTCTCACTCTCCTACGCTCCAGAGAGTAAAGTCCTAACCTGTCCAATCTTTCACCACAACGGAGGCTCTCAAGTCCCGGCAACATCCTTGTAAATTTTCTCTGCACTCTTTCCACCTTATTGGTTATCTTTCCTGTCGAACCGGACGCAATACTCCAGATTAGGTCTCGCCAATGTCTTATACAAATTCAGCGCAGCGTCCCATCTTCTGTACTCAATGCATCGATCTATGACGGCCAATGTACCAGAAGCTTTCTTTACAACCCTATCTACCTGTGATGTCACTTTCAAGGAATTATGGACCTGTATTCCCGGATCCCTCTCATCTTGTGCACTCCTCTGTGCCTTACTGTTCCCTCTGTGTCAAAATTCAAAGTAAATTTTATTATCAGAGTACATATACAACCCTGAGATTCATTTTCCTGCGGGCATACTTAGCAAATCCACAGAACAGTAACTGTAACAGGATCAATGAAAGATCAACCAGAGTGCAGAAGACAACAAACTGTGCAAATGCAAATATAAATACATAGCAATAAACAATGAGAACATGAAATAACAAGATAAAGGGTCCTTAAAGTGAGAAAACGAGGAAATCTGCAGATGCTGCAGAGAAAGCAGGATCTCCCAGTGGCCACCCATTTTAATTCCACGTCCCATTCCCATTCTGACATGTCTATCCACGGCCTCCTCTACTGTAAAGATGAAGCCACACTCAGGTTGGAGGAACAACACCTTATATTCCGTCTGGGTAGCCTCCAACCTGATGGCATGAACATTGACTTCTCTAACTTCCGTTAATGCCCCACCTCCCCTTCGTACCCCATCTGTTATTTATTTATTATTATTATATTTTTTTTCTCTCTCCTTTTCTCCCTCTGTCCCTCTCACTATACTCCTTGCCCATCCTCTAGTTTCCACCCCCCTTGTCTTTCTTCCCGTACCTCCTGTCCCATGATCCTCTCATATCCCTTTTGCCAATCACATGTCCAGCTCTTGGCTCCATCCCTCCCGCTTCTGTCTTCTCCTATCATTTCGGATCTCCCCCTCCCCCTCCCACTTTCAAATCTCTTACTAGCTCTTCCTTCAGTTAGTCCTGACGAAGGGTCTCGGCCCGAAACGTCGACTGTACCTCTTCCTAGAGATGCTGCCTGGCCTGCTGCGTTCACCAGCAACTTTGATGTGTGTTGCTTAAAGTGAGATGATTGATGGTGGGAACATCTCAGTAGATCAGTGCCATTATCCCCCTTTAGTTCAAGGGCCTGATGGTTGAGGGGTATTAACTGTTCTTGAACCTGGTGGTGTGAGTCCTGGGACTCCTGTACCTTCCGCCTGATGTGAGAAAAGGGCGTGGCCTGGGTGGTGAGATTCTTTGATGATGGATGTTACTTTCCTGCGACAGCGTTTCATGTAGGTGGGTTCAGTGGTTGGGAGGGCTTTAACCCATGACGTACCAGGCTGAATCCACTACCCTTTGCAGGATTTTCTGCTCAAAGGCATTGGTGTTCCCATACCAGGCCGTGATGCAGCCAGTCAATATATTCTCCACTCCAGAAGTGTGGATCTAGCCTGGTGTGTCGTCCCGAACAGCAGCACCTCATGCTTTGAATGGGCTTGACGTTTGGTGACTGAGGCCGAGGGCAGACCTGTGGGGTGTCGCCTGGCACACCAAGAGAGAGTGCGAGCCAGTCCACAGGTCTCCCTCCCCACGTTGCAGTAACAAAACCTAGCAGGAACTCGTGAAAAACTCTCGCAACCTCGGAACATCCCCCGGGCTGTGAAAGTGGTCTCGGTCGCGTCTTGTTCAGCAGCCAGACGCCGCACAAGAAATGACAAGCTATCTGACCGCAGGGATAGTGAGGACTGCTAAGAGGATCATTGGGGTCTCTCTTCCACCCATTAAAGATACTTAACAGGAGCGCTTCACACGCAGGATCCTTGGCATTGTCAATGATCCCTCCCATCCATCCAACAACCTCTTTAACCCCTACCATCAGGCAGGAGGTTCTGTCGCACTAGGACAAGAACTGTTAGGATGGGAAACAGCTTCTTCCCCCCAGGCCGTGAGATACTGAACTCCCTGTCACCACCCAGGTCTCATCACGGATGAAGTGCTAGTAGCTTTATTCTGTTTACTTTTTAACTTGTGTCGTAAATGCACCTTAATATTTGTTAATTTATTTGTGGTGATATTACTTTACGTGTTGTGTGTGTGTGTGTGTGTGTGTGTGTGTGTGTGTTATATATATTGTGTTGTGCAGCTTGGTCCGGAGGAACGTTGTTTCGTTTGGTGGGATACTTTATGTGTTGTGTGTGTGAGTTATATATACTGTGTTGTGCAGCTTGGTCTGGGGGAACGTTGTTTAATTTGGAGGTATACTTTATGGTGTTTTGTGTGTGAGTTATATGTACTGTTGTTTACCTTGGTTTGGGGGAATATTGTTTCGTTTGACGGTATACTTTATGTGTTGTGTGTGGGTGTTATTTGTACTGTGTTGTGCACCTTGGTCCAGGGGAACGTTGTTTCGTTTGATGGTATACATGGGTACGGTTGAATGGCAATAAACTGGAAATTAACCTAGAACCCTTGTGCATACTGTCAGATCACCAATGTCTGAGGGATACGAGGACAATATTTCCATTTATGGATTTCTTTTTACGCGCACCTTTAACATCTCTGAGTGCGCTGGTGCTGGAGGGAGTCCAGAGGCGGTTCACGAGAATGATCCCAGGAGTGAAAGGGTTAAGGTAGGATGAGAGTTTGATCGTTCTGGGCCGCTACTTGCTGGTGCTTAGAAGAATGGCGGTGTGGCGGGGGGGGGGGGTTGGTATCTCACAGAATTTTATCCACGTTGACAAATACAGTACAGTGCAAAAGTTGTAGGCTAAGACTTTTGCACGGTACTGTAGTACTGTTATGTATTATATTGTACTGATACCACACAAAAAATTCATGACATATGTGAGTGATGATAATCCTGATACTGATCTGGGTCTCTAATGTGGACTGAGAGTGGGAAGGGGGGATAGGGAGAGGGGAATCACGGTTGGGGAAAAGGGGGAAGGGAGAGGCGAGGGAGTGGGAAAGCACCAGAGAGACATTCCATAAATGATCAATAAACTGATTGTTCGTAATCAAATAACCTTGCCTGGTGTCTCAGGGCTGGGTGTGTCTGCACCCACCCCCCCCCGATCCCTGGCACTCCTTCTCTGCCACCTGTCCCCACACCCCTCCCTCACCATTCCCAACATCCTTTGCTCCTGCCAGATTTGCAAATCGCCCTCCACTGCATGTTGTCAAATACTATATATAGATAGTATTTATACTATAGTATACTGTATACTATATACAGTATAGCTAGGGTGCCCAAGACTTTTGCAGAGTACAGTACATGTATTGGTCATTGTGATTCATATTTTTTTACACCTTGCTCTGTACTGCTGCTGTAAAATAGCCAGTTTCACGACATTAGCCAGTGATATCAGACCCTGATTCTAATTCCAATACTGAGTTTGCATCCAGGACTTGTCCCCGCAGGGCTGAATGAGCTTCAATCGTTAACCTCTGGAGGGTGCGGCAGAAAGCCGGGGTTAGCACGGCTGGCCAAGTGGCACCACAGACCAGGGTCAGATGGAGGTGGCACTGGATTGGGGGGGGGTAGAAAACAAAGAGCAGCTTCTTCCCTCCCTTTGTTCCAGCGTGCTTTCAGCTCACCTGCAGTCGCAGCTCACAAAATAATTAGTCTGCACATCGCAGATCCTGTAATGAATTAATGACTGCACGGGAGAGGAATATCAATTATTTTCTGAGGCTAGGAGGGGGCTGATTAGAGACATTAAACTCGAGTCCCGGGCTTGGCAAGGTGCTGTCCCCTCCCGGGGGGATGGCTGATGGGAGGACAGCAGAGAGCAGGCAAAAGGCAGCTCGCAAAATATCGCTGCCTGGTCTGACACTCAGATTCCACCTGATGCTGACAGGGAAATCTAACATCTGCCGAATCAAAGGAGCATCTGATTCTCCTTTTTTTTTGTTGTTTTAGGGTCCTGAAGTCTTTATTTTTTAAACAGGGTGGCCGCTGTTTACAGAGATCTGGGGGGGAAAGTGGGAAGAAGGAAGAGAATATGTATAAGGAGGGAGAGGAGAGAGGAGAGGGTGGTAATAGAGAAATAGGAGAAATAGATGGCAAGAGAGGGAGAGGAGAGGGAGATAGAAAGAAAGAAATAGGAGAAATAGAGAGATGGAGGGGAGAAAGGAGAGAGGGGAGGCAGAGAGAGAAAGAGGGAGAGGGAGAGAAGAGAGGGTGATAGGTAGAAAGAAAACAGAGAAAGAGAGATGGAGAGAGAGGGAAGGAGAGAGAGGAGAGGCAGAGAGAGGGAGAGAGGAGAGGGTGATAGAGAAATAGGAGAAATAAAGAGATGGAGAGAGAGGGAAGAGAAAGGCAGAGGGAGAGGAGAGAGGGGAGAAGGAGATAGATAGAAAGAAATAGGAGAAATAGAGAGATGGAGAGAGAGGGAGATAGAAAGAAAGAAATAGAGAGATGTAGGGGAGAAAGGAGAGAGAGGAGAGGAGATAGATAGAAAAAATAGGAGAAAGAGAGATGGAGAGAGGGGGAAGGAGAGAGAGGAGAGGTAGAGAGAGGGAGAGAGGAGTAGGTGATAGAGAAATAGGAGAAATAAAGAGATGGAGAGAGAGAGGGAAGAGAAAGGGAGAGGAGAGAGAGGAGGGAGATAGAAAGAAATAGGAGAAATAGAGAGATGGAGAAGGGGAAGGAGAGAGGAGAGAGGGTGATAGATAGAGAAATAGATTCAGAGATAGAGGGGAGAGAGAGGGAAGGGAGAGGGAGAGGAGAGGGATATAGATAGAAAGAAATAGGAGAAACAGAGATGGAGATGGGGAGGGAGAGAGAGGAGAGGGTGATAGATAGAGAGAGAAATAGAGAGGCAGAGAGAGGGAGAGGAGAGAGAGAGGCAGAGAGAGGGAGAGGGGAAGGAGAGAGAGGGAGGGGGAGAGAGAGGCAGAGAGAGGGAGAAGGGGAAGGAGAGAGAGGGAGAGGGGAGAGAGAGGCAGAGAGAGGGAGAGGGGAAGGAGAGAGAGGGAGGGGGAGAGAGAGGCAGAGAGAGGGAGGGAGAGGGGAGAGAGAGGCAGAGAGAGGGAGAGGGGAAGGAGAGAGAGGGAGGGGAGAGAGAGGCAGAGAGAGGGAGGGAGAGGGGAGAGAGAGGCAGAGAGAGGGAGAGGGGAAGGAGAGAGAGGGAGAGGGGAGAGAGAGGCAGAGAGAGGGAGAGGGGAAGGAGAGAGAGGGAGGGGGAGAGAGAGGCAGAGAGAGGGAGGGAGAGGGGAGAGAGAGGCAGAGAGAGGGAGAAGGGGAAGGAGAGAGAGGCAGAGAGAGGGAGAGGAGAGGGATATCGATATAGAAATAAGTGTAATCAAGAGAAAGTTGGAGATAGGGAGGGGGAAAGAGTGAGGGGAGAGACAGGGCGAAGGAGAGAGAGGAGGGGGAGAGTGAGAGGGAGATAGATCAAAATAGGAGATAGAGAGGGTTGGAGGGAGAGAGATACAGAGAGAGAAAGAGATATAGAGAGGAAGGAGGGAAAGAGGAAGATATATATACACATACACAAATATAGAGAGAGGGAGAAAGATAAATAGAAAGTAGAGAGAGAAATAAGCGAAAGAAAATGATAAAGAGAATGGGAGAGAGAATATAAGGGCAAAAGGGGAAGATAATGGGCTCAGACAGTGAAGAAGAATTAAAGAGGGAGAGGGTGAGTGTGTGTGTGTGAGAGGGAGGGAGAGAGAAAGACAGATGAATAAGCGACAAGGGGAGAAAAAGAACATTTGACAAAAATGCAAGAGAAGGAAACATTTAAAATCAATCATTTATAATGAAGCAGATTTAATTGCTCCTTAAAATCAATTCCTTCCAGTCGCCGGGCATTGTGAAGATGAACACCTTCGCGTCTTGCACTAGCAGACTGTCACGTCTATAGAGTCTCCATTGATAAAGTGAACAATGCTGTGGGTCACCCAAGCACTAACTGAAATTCCATTAATCTAACGCACCAAAGCCCAACACACAAAAAAAATCAAAACCTCATCCAGCATGGTACCTGGTAACAATAACCTCTGGGTGAACTCGTTTCTTCGTCTCGATCTAGTTATGGTTCCGTCATTAGTCAGGAGCTGCCGACAGCCAGGAGGGAGATTAATGCTATGGGGCCTGTGATTTTTTTTTTGCCAATCTTCTTTCTCATTTAGGGTGGGGACGCGGAGGTGGGGGTTAGGGAAGAGTTACAAATTATGCAGGAAAGAGACAATCTGTTTACCATTCGGCTGAGGAGCCTGCGACTACGGGGGGAGAGAGACACACACACACACACACAGAAAAGAATTAAACTAACTATCGACGCTAAGGTGCAGGTGACACACGCAATTGGAAAAGTGACTGATGCTCCTCAGTCTCGTAAGTGTACAGTTCGCACCTCTCCGCAGTGTGAGGCTAAGTCACGGCCATGAGGAGCCGATGCCCGGGAGGGGTGGATGTGAAGGGAGGGGAGAGTGTGTGTGTGTGTGGAGGAGTCTTTAGGGAATAGTATGAACTTTTGAACCAATGTTAAACACCCTGAGCCCAACCTTCTGCGCGTTAATGCGGCCTGGATTGAATCCATTAACGTCAGCGGATCACCAGAGCTAATTTTATACGCGCTGCCTGCCCGGAGAGACAGTTTCTGGCTTGAGAAGCGCATTGAATCCCTGCCTGATTAGGGACTTGCCCCCCGCCCCCCCGACGCGCCACTCGGGGCGGCTGCGTTCTGGGCGCAACAGTGACAGGACAATAAGGTCGGGAAATTAAGACCGCACGGCAGATGAAGAACGGGCGGAGAGTTTATTGATCAGGGCGTCTTGGAGAGGTGCCGTGGAGGGAGTTATTAGGAAGGCAATCTGGGGGCATTTGGGTGAGGCAGCACCAATTTCAGTGCAGCGGGCTGCCCGGACAGTGACAGGTGGGCGACGCCACTTGGCAAGTCATCTATTTCGCGTGAGAGGGCGCGTATCAGGTTACACTACCCCGCGAGTGTCCAGGACGCAATGTCTCCCCACTATCAATCTAGATCAGTTCCCGATCCTGACCAGTTACGGCCACCACTATCATTATTGTCGAGGGCACACGCATCTCTGAAGATAGTTCCGCTCGCTCTCCTTGGTCCCTTATCGAACCCACCAGGACCTGCCTGGCATTGGAGAGGGTCCAGAGAATGGGGGTTCACGAGAATGGTCCCGGGAATGAGAGGGTTAACCTGTCGGGAGCCTTTGATGGCTCTAGGCCTGTACTCGCTGGAGCTCAGAAGGATAAGGGTGGCGGGGGGGGGGGGGGAATCACATTAAAACCCAGATAGGGTGGATGTGGAGAAGATGTTTCCTATAGTGGGGGGAGTCTAGGGCCAGAGGACACAGACAGAGTGGATGTGGAGAGGATGTTTCCTATAGTGGGGGAGTCTAGGACCAGAGGGCACAGATAGGGTGGATGTGGAGAGGATGGTTCCTATAGTGGGGGAGTCTAGGACTAGAGGACACAGATAGAGTGGATGTGGAGAGGGTGTTTCCTATAGTGGGGGAGTCTGGGACCAGAGGGCACAGATAGAGTGGATGTGGAGAGGATGTTTCCTATAGTGGGGGAGTCTAGGACCAGAGGACACAGATAGAGTGGATGTGGAGAGGATGCTTCCTACAATGGGGGAGTCTAGGACCAGAGGACACAGATAGAGTGGATGTGGAGAGGATGCTTCCTACAATGGGGGAGTCTAGGACCAGAGGACACAGATAGAGTGAATGTGGAGAGGATGTTTCCTACAGTGGGGGGGGGGGTCTAGGACCAGAGGACACAGATAGAGTGAATGTGGAGAGGATGTTTCCTACAGTGGGGGGGGGGGGGGGTCTAGGACCAGAGGACACAGATAGAGTGAATGTGGAGAGGATGTTTCCTACAGTGGGGGGGGGGAGTCTAGGACCAGAGGACACAGATAGAGTGGATGTGGAGAGGATGTTTCCTACAGTGGGGGGGGGGGTCTAGGACCAGAGGACACAGATAGAGTGAATGTGGAGAGGATGTTTCCTACAGTGGGGGAGTCTAGGACCAGAGGACATTCAGAATGGAAGGATGTTCCCTTAGGAAAGAGAAGAGATGGAGAGAAATTTCTTCAGCCAGAGGGTGGTTAGTCAAAGCATCAAACCGAGAAGGCAGGAGAATGGGGATGAGAGGGAAAATAAATGAGCTGTGATTGAATGGCGGACTAGATGGGCTGAATGGCCTAATTCTGCTCCTATTGTGCGTCTTACAGTCTCTCCGCTAGCCCTTCCGAGGGAGCCAAAGTACATTGATTATCAAAGCGTGCATGCAGAATACAACTCTGAGATCCGTCCTCTCGCAGATAGCCACGAAAGAAAGAAAAACCGTGGAACCCAGTCAAGGAAACATTGAGTACCCAACGCGTGAAAGGAGAACAAATTGCGGCAACGGCAAAAAAAATGAGCAAAGAACACATAGAATATCAAACATCAAATTAGGAATCCAGTTGAATTCAGTTTGGTTCAGTTCAACGTTGTGCTGAAGGCACCTTAGCCATATATACAGAGGCATGCAAAAGTTGGTTACCCCTGGTCTAAACTTCCGTTACTGTGAATAGCTAAGCGAGTAAAAGATGAACTGATTTCCAAAAGGCATAAAGTTAAAGGTGACACATTTCTTTAATATTTTAAGCAAAAAAACTTTTTTCATTTCCATCTTTTGCAGTTTCAAAATAACAAAAAAGGAAAAGGGCCTGAAGCAAAGGTTTGGGCACCCTGCATGGCCAGTACTTAGTAACACCCCCTTTGGCAAGTATCGCAGCTTGTAAACTCTTTTTGTAGCCAGCTAAGAGTCTTTCAATTCTTGTTTGGGGGATTTTTGCCCATTCTTCCTTGCAAAATACTTCTAGTTCTGTGAGACTCTTGGGCTGTCTTGTATGCACTGCTCTTTTGAGGTCCATCCACAGATTCTCGATGATGTTTTGGTCAGGGGACTGTGAGGCCCATGGCAAAACCTTCAGCTTGCACCTCTTGAGGTAGTCCATTGTGGATTTTGAGGTGTGTTTTGGTTCATTATCCTGTTAGAGAAGCCGTCCTCTTTTCATCTTCGGCTTTTTTACAGACGGTGTGATGTTTGCTTCCAGAATTTGCTGGTATTTAATTGAATCCATTCTTCCCTCTACCAGTAAATGTTTCCCGTGCCACTGGCTGCAACACAAGCCCAAAGCATGATCGATCCATCCCCGTGCTTAACAGTCGGAGAGGTGTTCTTTTCATGAAATTCTGCACCCTTTTTTCTCCAAACATACCTTTGCTCGTTGCGGCCAAAAAGTTCTATTTTAACTTCATCAGCCCACAGGACCTGTTTCCAAAATGCATCAGGCTTGTTTAGATGTTCCTTTGAACCTTTTGAATCGGACCTTTTGGCTGCAATGAGCAAAGGTACCTTTGCTGATTGGAGGGGGTGAGGTTTTGAGGGATATGGGTTGCATGCAGGAAACTGAGACTGGCAGGTCGGGTGCTGTGGACTAGTTGCATACGAAGGGGCGGTATCCACACTGTCTTGGCCTCTGAGTCAATAAATTAACCGTCTGTCTTTGAAACGAAGGAGAACCCGGAGGAACACTCGCGTGGGCGCAGGGAGAACGCACGAACTCCTTGGCGCCGGAAGTGTGGCTGCCCATCACAATCCTGGCGGATTTGATTCCACCCCGATGACGCATTTCACTAAGAGTTTGAATGTACATGTGAAACTAATCTTTTTTTTAAAAAGAATATCTTCGGTGGAGGGAAGTCAAACAGGATCGCACAAGATTCACGCATAGAGTGGGGAAGACCATAGGTCGCGTTGTTGAATGAAGCATTGCAAACATGAACCCCCTCCAATGAGCTACTTGCGAACTCAGCTCACTTACAATTACAATGGGTACTGGGCTTTTTATTTTTAATAAGTTCTCTTTCAAACCAGCAATTGGAAGAACAAGGTCAGAGAGTTCTTGAGACAACCCAACTTCCCAAACTGGACATGTCGTCATCTCACCTTCCTGAACCTCTGGGTTCAACAACAGCCCCAGATAGCACCCGTTGTCCTACACAGTGGTTCAATGCTAGTTATCAGAGTCAGGCTTGATATCACCAGCATAGGTCGTGAAGTTTGTTAACTTTGGGGCAGCAGTACAATGCAATACATGATAAATTTCAAAAACAAAACTGAATTGCAGTAAGTATACAGTTGAAGTCAGAAGTTTACATACACCTTAGCCAAATACATTTAAACTAAGTTTTCCACAATTCCTGGCATTTAATCCCAGAAAACATTCCCTGTCTTAGGTCAGTTAGGATCACTACTTTATTTCAAGAATGTGAAATGTCAGAATAATAGTAGAGAGAATGATTTATTTCAGGTTTTATTTCTTTCATCACTTTCCCAGTGGGTCAGAAGTTTACATACACTTTGTTAGTATTTGGTAGCATTGCCTTTAAATTGTTTAACTTGGGTCAAATGTTTTGGGTGGCCTTCCACAATCTTCTCACAGTAAGTTGCTGGAATACTGTTCCATTCCTCCAGACAGAACTGGTATAACTGAGTCAGGTTTGTAGGCCTCCTTGCTCACACACGCTTTTTCAGTTCTGCCCACAAATTTTCTATCGGATTGAGGTCAGGGCTTTGTGACGGCCACTCCAATACCTTGACTTTGGTATCCTTAAGCAATTTTGCCACAACTTTGGAGATATGCTTGGGGTCATTGTCCATTTGGAAGACCCGTTTGCGACCGAGCTTTAACTTCCTGGCTGATGTCTTGAGATGTTGGTTCAATATATCCACATAATTTTCCTTCCTCATGATGCCATCTATTTTGTGAAGTGCACCAGTCCCTCCTGCAGCAAAGCACCCCCACAACATGATGCTGCCACCCCCATGCTTCATGTTTGGAATAGTGTTCTTCAGCTTGCAAGCCTCACCCTCTTTCCTCCAAACATAACGATGGTCATTATGGCCAAACAGTTCAATTTTTGTTTCATCAGACCAGAGGGCATTTCTCCAAAAAGTAGGATCTTTGTCCCCATGTGCACTTGCAAACTGTAGTCAGTTTTGGAGCAGTGGCGTCTTCCTTGCAGAGCAGCCTTTCAGGTTATGTCGATATAGGACTCGTTTTACTGTGGATATAGATACTTGTCTACCTGTTTCCTCCAGCATCTTCACAAGGTCCTTTGCTGTTGTTCTAGGATTGATTTGCACTTTTCGTGCCAAAGTACGTTCATCTCTAGGAGACAGAATGCGTCTCCTTCCTGAGCGGTATGACGGCTGCATGGTCCCATGGTGTTTATACTTGCGTACTATTGTACAGATGAATGTGGTACCTGCAGGCGTTTGGAAATTGCTCCCAAGGATGGACCAGACTTGACATCATTTTCTGACTTCAATCCGATAGAAAATTTGTGGGCAGAACTGAAGAAGCATGTGCGAGCAAGGAGGCCTATAAACCTGACTTAGTTACACCAGTTCTGTCTGGAAGAATGGAAAAAATTCCAGCAATCTACTGTGAGAAGCTTGTGGAAGGCCACCCAAAACGTTTGACCCAAGCTAAACAATTTAAAGGCAATGCTGCCAAACACTAACAAAGTGTATGTAAACTTCTGACCCACTGGGAAAGTGATGAAAGAAATACAAGCTGAAATAAATCATTCTCTCGACTATTATTCTGACATTTCACATTCTTAAACAAAGTAGTGATCCTAACTGACCTAAGACGGGGAATGTTTTCTGGGATTAAATATCAGGAATTGTGAAAAGCTGAGTTTAAATGTATTTGGCTAAGGTGTATGTAAACTTCTGACGTCAACTGTACATGTACACTAAATAGTTAAATTAAAATCAGGAGTGCAGAAAGAGAAATTCAAAAATAAAGTAGTGAGATAATGTTCATGGGTTCAATGTCCATTTAGAAATCGGATAGCAAAGGGGAAGGAGCTGTTCCTGAATCGTTGAGTGTGTGTCTTCAGGCTCCTGTACCTCCTCCCTGATGGCAGAGGGGAAGAAGCTGTTACTGAATCATTGATTGTGTGTCTTCAGGCTCCTTCCTGATGGTAGAAATGAGAAGAGGGCATGTCCTGGGTGTTGGGGGTTCTTTCAACCTCCAGGTTGACTTGGTGGTGAAGAAGGCAAATGCAATGTTGGCATTCATTTCTAGAGGAATAGAGTATAGGAGCAGGGATGTGATGTTGAGGCCCTATAAGGCGCTGGTGAGACCTCACTTGGAGTACTGTGGGCAGTTTTGTTCTCCTTATTTAAGAAAGGATGTGCTGACGTTGGAGAGGGTACAGAGAAGATTCACTAGAATGATTCCGGGAATGAGAGGGTTAACATATGAGGAACGTTTGTCCGCTCTTGGACTGTATTCCTTGGAGTTTAGAAGAATGAGGGGAGACCTCATAGAAACATTTCGAATGTGGAAAGGCATGGACAGAGTGGATGTGGCAAAGTTGTTTCCCATGATGGGGGAGTCTAGTACGAGAGGGCATGACTTAAGGGTTGAAGGGCGCCCATTCAAAACAGAAATGTGAAGAAATTTTTTTAGTCAGCGGGTGGTGAATCTATGGAATTTGTTGCCACGGGCGGCAGTGGAGGCCAAGTCATTGGGTGTATTTAAGGCAGAGATTGATAGGTATCTGAGTAGCCAGGGCATCAAAGGTTATGGTGAGAAGGCGGGGGAGCGGGACTAAATGGGAGGATGGATCAGCTCATGATAAAATGGTGGAGCAGACTCAATGGGCCGAATGGCCAACTTCTGCTCCTTTGTCTTATGGTCTTATGGTCTTAATGATGGACGTCGCTTTTCTGAGGCATCGCTCCTCGAAGATGTCCTGGGTGCTGTGGAGGCCGATGCCCATGATGGAGCTGGCTAATTCTGCAATTCTCTGCAGCTCGTTTCAATCCTGTCTAATCATGACACAAGACTGAATGAGACCGCTGAGGTTTGCAAACTCCTCATGGGCACTAACCTCCCCACCATCGAGGGCATCTTCCAAAAGGTGGTATCCATCGTCAAGTACCCGCGTCACGCAGGTGATGCCCTCTTCTCATTGCCACCATCAGGGAGGAGGTACAGGAGCCTGAAGACACACACTCAACGATTCAGGAACAGCTCCTTCCCCTCTGCCATCAGGGAGGAGGTACAGGAGCCTGAAGACACACACTCAACGATTCAGGAACAGCTTCTTCCCCTCTGCCATCAGGGAGGAGATACAGGAGCCTGAAGACACACACTCAACGATTCAGGAACAGCTTCTTCCCCTCTGCCATCAGGGAGGAGGTACAGGAGCCTGAAGACACACACTCAACCATTCAGGAACAGCTTCTTCCCCTTTGTCATCAGGGAGGAGATACAGGAGCCTGAAGACACACACTCAACGATTCAGGAACAGCTTCTTCCCCTCTGCCATCAGGGAGGAGGTACAGGAGCCGGAAGACACACACTCAGTGATTCAGGAACAGCTTCTTCCCCTCTGCCATCAGGGAGGAGGTACAGGAGCCTGAAGACACACACTCAATGATTCAGGAACAGCTTCTTCCCCTCTGCCGTCAGATTTCTGAACGGACGTTAAACCCGTGAACGTGACCTCACTATGGGGAAAATGCCTGGAACTCAGGGTGAGTAATTTCGAGTTCCTGGGTGTTAACAGCTCTGAGGATCTACCCTATTGATGCAATCACGAAGAAGGCAAGACAGAGGCTATATCGCATGAGGAGTTTTGAGGAGATTTGGTACGCTACCAAAGGCACTTGCAAACTTCCACAGACGTACTGTGGAGAGCATTGTAACTGGCTGCAGCACCGTCTGGTATGGTATGGAGGGCGGGGAGCGCACCACACATGACTGGAAAAAGCTGCAGCAAGTTGTGAACTCAGTCAGCTCCACCACGGGCACCGGCCTCCCCAGTATCCAGGGCATCTTCAGGGAGCGATGCCTCAAAAAGAAACCGTCCATCACTAAGGACCCCCATCACCCAGGACGTGCCCTCTCCTCGTTGCTACCAACAGGGAGGAGGTACAGGAGCCTGAAGGTCCACGCTCAACTCCTCACCTCTGCCATCTGCTTTCTGAACAGTTCACGAGCCTAGCGTCGTTCTTCCCTTTTCTTGTGCTTGGGTTGTAGTTTTTAATTTATTTATCGGGGTATTTCCCGGAACAGGCCCTCCCGGCCCTCCGGGCTGTGCTGCCCAGCAATCCCCTGGCCTCACTGCGGGACAACTTACTATGACCGATTAACCTGCATCTCTGGACTGTGGGAGGAAACCCGAGCACCCGGGGGAAACCCAAGCAGTCACGGGGAGGGCGTAGGAGACGGGGCCACCCTCGGGGTGGAGGAGCAACGCCTCACGTTCCCTCTGGGTACCCTCCAACCTGATGGCATGAATACGATTTCTCCTTCCCGTAAACAAATCCCCACTTTCCTCCATTCCCCACTCTGACCTTCCGCTTCTTCTCAGCTGCCTATCACCTCCCCCTGGATCCCCTCCTCCTTCCCTTTCTCCCGTGCTCCACTCTCCTCTCCTATCAGATCCTCCCTCCTCCAGCCCTTGCTTCTTGGTTCTAATCTCCTCTGCACCCTCTCTAATCCAGGCAGCATCCTGGTAAATCTCCTCTGCACCCTCTCTAATCCAGGCAGCATCCTGGTGAATCTCCTCAGCACCCTCTCTAATCCAGGCAGCATCCTGGTAAATCTCCTCTGC
Source organism: Mobula hypostoma (assembly GCF_963921235.1). Classification (NCBI taxonomy): domain Eukaryota; kingdom Metazoa; phylum Chordata; class Chondrichthyes; order Myliobatiformes; family Myliobatidae; genus Mobula; species Mobula hypostoma. The sequence continues at coordinate 63,185,738 of NC_086128.1, read as the reverse complement.
AGCCTCTCTAATCCAGGCAGCATCCTGGTGAATCTCCCTCTGCACCCTCTCTAATCCAGGCAGCATCCTGGTGAATCTCCTCTACACCCTCTCTAATCCAGACAGCATCCTGGCAAATCCCCTCTGCACCCTCTCTAATCCAGGCAGCATCCTGGTGAATCTCCTCTTCACCCTCTATAATCCAGGCAGCATCCTGGTAAATCTCCTCTGCACCCTCTCTAATCCAGGCAGCATCCTGGTGAATCTCCTCTGCACCCTCTCTAATCCAGGCAGCATCCTGATAAATCTCCTCTGCACCCTCTCTAATCCAGGCAGCATCCTGGTGAATCTCCTCTGCACCCTCTCTAATCCAGGCAGCATCCTGGTGAATCTCCCTCTGCACCCTCTCTAATCCAGGCAGCATCCTGGTGAATCTCCTCTGCACCCTCTCTAATCCAGACAGCATCCTGGTGAATCTCCTCTGCACCGTCTCTAATCCAGGCAGCATCCTGGTGAATCTCCTCTGCACCGTCTCTAATCCAGGCAGCATCCTGGTGAATCTCCTCTACACCCTCTCTAATCCAGGCAGCATCCTGGTAAATCTCCTCTGCACCCTCTCTAATCCAGGCAGCATCCTGGTGAATCTCCTCAGCACCCTCTCTAATCCAGGCAGCATCCTGGTGAATCTCCCTCTGCACCCTCTCTAATCCAGGCAGCATCCTGGTGAATCTCCTCTACACCCTCTCTAATCCAGACAGCATCCTGGTGAATCTCCTCTGCACCGTCTCTAATCCAGGCAGCATCCTGGTGAATCTCCTCTGCACCGTCTCTAATCCAGGCAGCATCCTGGTGAATCTCCTCTACACCCTCTCTAATCCAGGCAGCATCCTGGTAAATCTCCTCTGCACCCTCTCTAATCCAGGCAGCATCCTGGTGAATCTCCTCAGCACCCTCTCTAATCCAGGCAGCATCCTGGTAAATCGCCTCTGCAGCCTCTCTAATCCAGGCAGCATCCTGGTGAATCTCCCTCTGCACCCTCTCTGATCCAGGCAGCATCCTGGTGAATCTCCTCTACACCCTCTCTAATCCAGACAGCATCCTGGCAAATCTCCTCCGCACCTTCTCTAAACCTTCCACTTCCTTCTTATAATGAGACAACCAGAACTGAGCACAATTCTCCAGGTGTGGTCTGACCAGAGTTTTACAGAGCTGCAATATTATCTCGTGGCTCTTGAACTCAATCCTCTGACTAATGAAGGCCAGCGTGAATTGCTTATTTGTTTATTTATTAGTAATATTTATTTCTTTTTGTATTTGCACAGTTTTCTGTCTTCAGCTCTGTGATTGATCTATCATTGATTATGTTATGGTTGTTATTCTATAGGTTTATCGAGTGTGCCCACAGGAAAATGAATCTCAGGGTTGTATATGTGCTCTGATAATAAATTTGATTTGAGCTTCCAGTGCCAGCTTAGCAGGCCCTTAATTTACTAGCCTGGACCAGTCCACCTGTTTGGAATGTAGAAAGGAAACCCACGCAGTCACTGGCAGAATGTACAAACACCTCACAGGAAGGGGTAGGGATTGAACCCCGATTTTAGGGCTGGTGCCGTAAAGATTGATGCTCATCCTAAGAAAAGCTCCAGTGCCTCAGTCAGACACGGTCCCTCACCAGCCCCGTACTCCCTTCAGGAGCTACTGCTCTGAGGCGATGGTGGAGGGAGATGAAGACCCCCCTCCCCACCGTTGGTTGGGGTTGACCATAGATGTTGGGTCCTGCAAGCCAGGGCAGTACGATATGGAGAGCGAGCTGCTGCCCGTGTGGCAGGCTCCCCCTCTCCACGCAGCTGATGAACCCAGAGGAACGGCAGAGACCCGATACAGTTTGGCACCAGGAGTTGCCGGTCAGCGTTGAACTCAACTCAGGGACCTCCAGCTCCAAATCTTTCCCTCGGGGTTTACTCCCGGAGCCTTTGCCATGAGTGTGTGTTTGATGTTTTCTTGAATGGGTTCCATGGTGTTTCTTTGTTTTGTGGCTGCCTGACAGAGGTCGCATCTCAGAGGTGTATAATAAATGTGTTTTGAATCTTTGACTTTGGGTGTAGCCGCGAGGCAGCGGGAGGTTTGACAGCAGAGTTTCCCTTCTCCTAGACCAGCTGCTGACCATGGCTGATGAGTTTTAAGGCGCCGTTAACCCGCCTTGGCTCCTTGTCCTGTCAGTGGAAACGGTTCTGCCGGGCTTAGTGGCTCAGCCACACCTGAAGGCCAGGAGCTGGACTTGGTTGTCAGAGGCCATTTGCGGCGCATGCCATTGGGGATTTTTAATAGGTAGTGGGAGCTTGTCCCCATTATCCCCGCCAAAGACAACCTTGAGGGAGCAACATGCACAACGCGCTGGAGGAACTCAGCAGGTCGGGCAGTTTCCATGGAAATGAACAGTCAACGTTTCGGGCCGAGACCCTTCGTCAGGACTGAGGGAGGTGAGGCTACAGTCCAGGTGGTGAGCTCTGATCCTGACCCCATCTGCCCTGCTTCGAGCTGCGTCGACCACTGCTAACGGGGTTCTCCCTCCGTTAGAATCCAAATGTCTCCTCAGAGGGGCGACAAGAAGCCAAGACCAGAATTCCCAAGAGGGGTCAAGTGACCCAGCCCTCTAGTTGGCGGAGACTTCAACACGGAATCTCTGAATGGGCATCCCCGCTCACTCCAAAGGCAGCAGCACACAAATGATACGCTGCGTGCCTCCTGGACCAATTACAGTGGCCACCGAGTGGACGTCCGTGGTCTTCTGCTGCTGCAGCCTGTCCACTTCAAGATTCGACGTGTTGTGCGTTCAGAGATGCTCTTCTGCACACCACTGTTGTAAGGCAAGGTTACTTGAGTTACCGTCTGCTTGAACCAGTCTGGCCATTCTCCTCTAACCTCTCTCATTAACAAGGCATTTTCGCCCACAGAACTGCCACCCAATGGGTGTTCTTTTTTTTTTGTTTTTCGCACCGTTCTCCATAAACTCTGGAGGCAGCTGCGTGCGTGAAAATCCCAGGAGATCAGCAGTTCCTGAGACACTCAAACCGCCCCCTTCTGGCACCAACCATCGTTCCACCGTCAAAGTCAGTTAGATCACATTTCTTCCCTCAGTAACACCTGAACCTCTTGACCAGGTCGGCATGCTTTTATGCACGGACTTGCTGCCGCGTGATTGGCTGATTAGATATCTGCATTAACGAGCAGGTGTACCTAATAAAGTGGCCACCGAGTGTGGACAATTGGTTAACGGCCAGTTAACCATGAGGCGGTGAGGGAGGGGGGATGGGGGGAGCGCGGGATCAATACCAAAGCAATCCACTCACCCTCATTACTCATTGTAAAAGTTATACATTGCCCATTGATCCACCTTAATAATTAGATGTCTAATTATGTTATTAGAAATGAATTGAAGTGATCGCGAGGTGACAGTTAAGAATGTTTATCTGAACAGAGAAATCATTATTTTGTGAAACTCAATTCCTTCCTCGCTGCCTCTTAGAATTTTGTCGCCTGCGTTCTTTCATAAAAGAAAACCTGCAAGTCTATTACTCTCTGCCCTTTTCTCGCCCACTCCTTCTTCCTCAACGCACTCTCGCCCGCTCTCCAATAAATCTTTTAGATTATCCCCCAAGGATTACATCAGATTTCTTTTGGGGGGGAAAAAAAAACAGCCAATTCTTTTCTCTCTTTCTCTGTGAGGCAAAATTAAACCAATTAATTTCAGTTTAAAGCCCCAGAGGGAGGGAGGGAAAGAAAAGGATAACAAAAATAAAGAGACAAGAGGTCGCTTTAACCCTTTATTTGTTTAACAATACGGGCCCTTCCCGGCCCTTCGAGCTGCATCACCTAGCAACCCGCTGATTTAACCCTAGCCTAATCACAGCACAATTCACCAATTAACCTGCCAACCCTCACGACTTTGGACTGTGGGAGGAAACCGAATACCCGGACGAAACCCACGCAGTCATGGGGAGAACGTACAAACTCCTCGCAGAGGGTGCGAGAATTGATCTCCGAACTCTGGGACGTCCCAAACCTACTTCATCAGACGCATGCTCAGCTCTGCCATCCAGGCTTTTCAAAGTCCAAAGTAAATTTACTAGCAAAGTACATAAACAACCCTCAGGTTCATTTTCTTGCTGGCATGCTCAATAAGTCTGACCACCAAATTACTGAGCTATTCAAGTACATTTATTATTAAAGAATGCATAAATTATACAGCCCTAAGGCTTGCTTGCTCGCAGGTAGCCACAAAGCAAGAAGCCCGAGAGAAACCAATTAAAGAAAAAAAAGGACAAAAGTGAAAAATAAAAGACCAACACCCAATGTTCAAGAGAAAGAAACAAAAAAAACAAATTGTGCCAACAATCGAAGTGAAAGACAGCAACATTCTGAGCCAAAATTGAGTTCCCAGATCCAAAGCCCGAAGTAGGCCCGAAGCCTAGCTTGTCAGTTCATCATATTAGCGGGTGCTCAGCGGAGCAGACGTAATTATGGGAAAGATTTTGGAAGCTGCTCAGGGAATATCTACTGCGTTTAAGTGCTGTAGAGAGTCCGTGGGTTGCCGCACGAAGCTTATAAGAGTAAAGTCAGTCACTGGGTGTCGTGAGGTCCGTGGCGTGGGTGAATTATTCACCGAGGTTTGTTCAGCAGCCCTGTCCATTTCGTAAATTGTTTGCTGTCATCCCAGAGGCCATAGAGCAGCAAAGCACAGAAACAGGCCCTTCAGCCCGTCTGGTCTGGGCTGAACTGTTACCCTGCCTAGTCCCATCAACACACACCCTGTGGCATAGCCCTCCCATCCCTCTACTTACCCAATCTCCACTTGAATGTTGAAATCGAAACTACATCCACCACCTCTGCTGGCAGCTCCCTTCATTCTCTGAGTGAAGACGTTCCCCCTCATGCTCCCCTTAAACTCTTTCACTCTTAACCCATGACCCCTAGTTCTAGCCTCACCCAACCTCAGTGGAAAAAGCCTGTAGCATTTACCCTGTCATCTATCTATTACCTAATTATGCCCTTTAATCTATATTTGGTATGCCGCTGTCAAATCTCCCCTCATTGCAGGGAATAAAGTCCGTAGCTAGTCAACCTCTCCCCTGTATCTGGCTGTAAGGCTTCAAGTCGTGGCAACATCGTTGTCATGTTTCTCGACACCATCTCGATTTTATTGACATTACTCCTGCAGGAAGGCGATCAGAACTGCACATGGCACTCTAGATTAGGACTCAATAGTTCAATACTCCCAGATTAGGCCTCAACAATACTCCCAGATTAGGCCTCAACAATACTCCCAGACTAGGCCTCACCAATACTCCCAGATTAGGCCTCACCAATACTCCCAGATTAGGCCTCGCCAATACTCTCAGATTAGGCCTCGCCAATAATCCCAGATTAGGCCTCACCAATACTCCCAGATTAGGCCTCGCCAATACTCCCAGATTAGGCCTTGCCAATACTCCAGATAAGGCCTCGCCATTACTCCCAGATTAGGCTTCGCCAATACTCCCAGATTAGGCCTCACCAATATTAAAGTGTTAATTGTAGAGTTTGGTCCCCTTGCTCCTTTGGGGATCTTTGTGCACGTGGCTTTCATTTGAAGCGAAACAACGAAATCCAGCGTGAGCCTAACCCCCTTTCTTTAACCACCAGCCTCACTAAGTTCAGTAGCTCCTCAACGTTCCCACTTTGCAACAGCACTAGCAATGGCTCTTATCTCCCCTCTCGTACCCCCCCTGCACTTCTCCCATTAGCGCCTTGTGTACCTTGGTTGATTTTTTTTCTGGAGGGAATCTTACTGAAGCCAACCATCCCAGAAGTTATTGCCCTGAAGTCTCTGACTCTGGCGATTTGCCTTCTTGCGGCTTTCCTCTTACTGTCCAGCAGCACTTCAGAAGCAGATTCAGGGTTTTTATTGTTATATGTGAACAAAGTCACTGGAGAGATGCAGCCAGTAGATATGAAGTAAACTTTTATTCGACTAAAGACATCAGGCTTCATATTGACACCCTTTCAGAGGAAGAGGCCTCCTCAACCCAATATTACATGACGTTTCATATGCTAGAGGTCAGAGGACAATTCTATATTCACAATGTATCTACAATGCTTTCCTTGAATTATATACAACTTTCTTCGCACCCACACTCCAGACACACAAATGAATTTTAATTTGACATTGTCTGGTCCGCCAATTAACTGCCGTTCATAACTTTTAGGAACCCATTGTCCAGAGCTGCATTCTTAAATTTAGCCCACGGTCTATATTCAGATCTGAATATATTAACTTAATATTTTGTTCATATTTCGCTATACATCCCAAGTCCAGAATATTCCCCAATAGTTATCACTGGCATATGTCAGGAAATCTGCTTTTTTTGCAGCAGCATTAACATACAATACATAAAATATGCTATAAGCAACAGTAACTGGGCACCACAGCACCGTAGCGGTTAGCATAACGCCATTACAGGTCAAGGTTCAGAGTTCAGAGGTCAACTCCAGCATCCTCTGCAGATTCTCCCCATGTTTTCCACTTGTTTTCTTTTTGCTGTTTGCGCAATTTGTTTTTTTTTACAAGGTTGGGTTGTGGCGGGGGGGGGAGGTTGGTCTTTTTTCTTTGAATGGGTTGAATACCCCTTCCTTTTCCATGCTCTTTAACCCTATGTCCACTTCGGTGGTGGGAGGGAGCAACAGATGTGTAACTGCCCAGCATTGCAAAACTAGTGGCGGTGGGCCTATGCTTGCTGGAGTTTGGAAGAGTGAAGAGGGAAATCTCATTAAAATCTACCGCATATTGAAAGACCCAGAGAGAGTAGATGTGGAGAGGATGTTTCCCATAGTGGGGGAGTCTAGGACCAGAGGGCACAGATAGAGTGTATGTGGAGAGGATGTTTCCTACAGTGGGGGGAGTCTAGGACCAGCAGACACAGATAGAGTGGATGTGGAGAAGATGTTTCCTATAGTGGGGAGTCTAGGACCAGAGGACACAGACAGAGTGGATGTGGAGAGGATGTTTCCTTTAGTGGGGGAGTCTAAGACCAGAGGACACAGATAGAGTGGATGTGGGGAGGATGTTTCCTACAGTGGGGGAGTCTAGGACCAGAGGACACAGAGAGAGTGAATGTGGACAGGATGTTTCCCATAGTGGGGGGAGTCTAGGACCAGAGGACACAGACAGAGTGGATGTGGAGAGGATGTTTCCCATAGTCGGAGAGTCTAGGACCAGAGGGCACAGATAGAGTGGATGTGGAGAGGATGTTTCCTATAGTGGGGGAGTCTAGGATCAGAGGACACAGATAGAGTGGATGTGGAGAGGATGTTTCCTATAGTGGGGGAGTCTAGGACCAGAGGACACAGATAGAGTGGACGTGGAGAGGATGTTTCCTATATTGGGGGAGTCTAGGACCAGAGGACACAGATAGAGTGGATGTGGAGAGGATGTTCCCTATAGTGGGGTAGTCTAGGACCAGAGGGCACAGATAGAATGGATGTGGAGAGGATGTTTCCTATACTGGGGGGAGTCTAGGACCAGAGGACACAGACAGAGTGGATGTGGAGAGGATGTTTCCTATAGTGGGGGAGTCTAGGACCAGAGGACACAGACAGAGTGGATGTGGAGAGGATGTTTCCTTTAGTGGGGGAGTCTAGGACCAGAGAACACAAACAGAGTGGATGTGGAGAGGATGTTTCCTATAGTGGGGGAGTCTAAGACCAGAGGGCACAGATAGAGTGGATGTGGAGAGGATGTTTCCCGTAGTGGGAGAGTCTAAGACCAGAGGGCACAGATAGAGTGGATGTGGAGAGGATGTTTCCTATAGTGGGGGAGTCTAAGACCAGAGGGCACAGCCTCAGAATAGAGGGACTTGCATCTGGAACATCTATGTCCACTGAGGACATTTACAGCAGCAGGTGCAGAAAGGCGGCCTGGAATATCATCGGGGACATCAGTCACCCCCCGACCACCCCGCAAAACCATAAACTGTTCCAGCTGCTTCCGTCTAGCAGACGGTACCGCAGGATTAAATCCGGGACCAGCAGACGACGGGACAGCTTCTTTCTAAAAGCCCATTCGACTTTTAAATCCACATGTCCGTGCGCTGCGACGGAGTCGCAACGCGAAGGCTTTTACCCCCTCACGTTGTGGGGTGGATGTCAGATTTCAATAACTCCAAATCCAAACAGAGGCGAGGAGCAATTCCCTCAGTGGAATTCATTGCCACGGACGGCCGTGGAGGCTAAATTATTGGGTAATAGTTAAGGCGGAGGTTGACAGGTTCTGGATTAGCCGGGGTGTCAGAGGTTACGGGGGAGAAGGCAGGAGACGGATAATAATTGGCCATGACGGAATGTCGGAGCGGTTTGATGGAGCGTGTGGCCTAATTCTGGTCCAGTTCCTTGTGGAGCTGCATTACTGGGGGGATGCAGGAGGGAGCTGTGCAGATGAACCGCACCGAGCGATTCCACTTTAGTGACACCAGATTTGAAACCAGTGCGTTGCCAGACGAGCAGATGGGAGCTGGGGGTCGGCGGGGAACGACGGCCAGTCGCGGGGCACAGGCAGTGCGTGCCTCGGACAAGCTGGGGGTGAAAGACGAGAGAGGGCCACACCATCCGCCAAGCGGCGGCGATTCCCGCGGTACATCCGCCGGAGAGGCGCGCTCGCACACGGAGCCTTTGGCGAGCGCCGGAGACCCGGCTTGACCGGCTGATTCAGTCCGAGCGCAGGAACTTTCCCCAGCGCAAACTCAACGTCTGAGATCGGAGGTGCTGCGCCGCCGAGTAATTAAGCTTTAATTTATTGGCGGAGTTTATTGCAGCAGCTCTTTGAGTGCGTGTCAGGGTTGGGACAGCTATAATCTGTCTATTGCAGGCAGCGCAATAAACACAGAGTGTTTGTCTGTCACCAGCACAGCCATCAGTCGTTTTAATGACCCGCACTCTCAAACAGAGGCAGTATCTCTACATCAGTGCCCAGTCTCACGTTGCACTCCAAATGCCTGGAAGATGTTGTAAGGCAGACAAGACCTATTAATACCTCCATGTTGCAAGTTCCGGGTTTCCCCCCCCCCCACCCCTTTTCTCTCTCTCATGAACTTTGAACTGGTCAGAGCAAGCAGCGAGGATTTTAAAACAAAGAAAATCTGATCTCATAGGAGCAGAATCAGGCCATTCGGCCCGTCGAGTCTGCTGCCTGATTTATTATGCCCCCTCAACCCCGTTCAGAATCGGAAGCTCGTTTCATATCACCGACATAGGTGCTGCAATTTACTACGCGGCGGCAGTGCCACGCAATACACAGAGAGAGAAAAAATAAGTCAATCAATTACAGTAAGTATATTTATATGTATATTAAACAGTTTAACTAAAAATAGCGCAAAAACAGAAATAGTATTTAAAAAACGCAAACAGCAGGAATTCTGCAGATGCTGGAAATTCAAGCAACACACATCAAAGTTGCTGGTGAACGCAGCAGGCCAAGCAGCATCTCTAGGAAGAGGTGCAGTCGACGTTTCAGGCTGAGACCCTTCGTCAGGACTAACTGAAGGAAGAGCGAGTAAGGGATTTGAAAGTGGGAAGGGGAGGGGGAGATCCAAAATGATAGGAGAAGACAGGAGGGGGAGGGATGGAGCCAAGAGCTGGACAGGTGATTGGCAAAAGGGGATACGAGAGGATCATGGGACAGGAGGTCTGGGAAGAAAGACGGGGGGGGGGGGGGATGATCCAGAGGATGGGCAAGAGGTATATTCAGAGGGACAGAGGGAGAAAAAGGAGAGTGAGAGAAAGAATGTGTGCATAAAAATGAGTAACAGATGGGGTACGAGGGGGAGGTGGGGCCTAGCGGAAGTTAGAGAAGTCAATGTTCATGCCATCAGGTTGGAGGCTACCCAGACGGAATATAAGGTGTTGTTCCTCCAACCTGAGTGTGGCTTCATCTTTACAGTAGAGGAGGCCGTGGATAGACATGTCAGAATGGGAATGGGATGTGGAATTAAAATGTGTGGCCACTGGGAGATCCTGCTTTCTCTGGCGGACAGAGCGTAGATGTTCAGCAAAGCGGTCTCCCAGTCTGCATCGGGTCTCACCAATATATAAAAGGCCACATCGGGAGCACCGGACGCAGTATATCACCCCAGTCGACTCACAGGTGAAGTGATGCCTCACCTGGAAGGACTGTTTGGGGCCCTGAATGGTGGTAAGGGAGGAAGTGTAAGGGCATGATAGTGTTCACGGGTTCAATGTCCTTTCAGAAATCTGACGGCAGAGGGGAAGGAGCTGTTCCTGAATCGTTGAGTGTGTGTCTTCAGGCTCCTGTACCTCCTCCCTGATGGCAGAGGGGAAGAAGCTGTTCCTGAATCGTTGAGTGTGTGTCTTCAGGCTCCTGTACCTCCTCCCTGATGGCAGAGGGGAAGAAGCTGTTCCTGAATCGTTGAGTGTATGTCTTCAGGCTCCTGTAACCCCTCCCTGATGGCAGAGGGGAAGAAGCTGTTCCTGAATCGTTGAGTGTGTGTCTTCAGGCTCCTGTACCTCCTCCCTGATGGCAGAGGGGAAGAAGCTGTTCCTGAATCGTTGAGTGTATGTCTTCAGGCTCCTGTAACCCCTCCCTGATGGCAGAGGGGAAGAAGCTGTTCCTGAATCGTTGAGTGTGTGTCTTCAGGCTCCTGTACCTCCTCCCTGATGGCAGAGGGGAAGAAGCTGTTCCTGAATCGTTGAGTGTATGTCTTCAGGCTCCTGTAACCCCTCCCTGATGGCAGAGGGGAAGAAGCTGTTCCTGAATCGCTGAGTGTGTGTCTTCAGGCTCCTGTACCTCCTACCTGATGGCAGCAATGAGAAGAGGGCATGTCCTGGGTGATGGGGATTCTTAAAGATGGATGCCAGCTTCCTAAAGCACCGCTCCTTGAAGATGTACCATGGAGGCTAGTACCCATGATGGAGCTGAATAACTTGAGAACTTTCTGAAGCTTCTTTCGATCCTGTGCTGTAGTGCCCCTCTCCCAACCCCACATACCAGACAGTGATGCAGCCAGTCAGAATGCTCTCCACTGTACATCGGTAAAAGTTTTCGAGTGCTTTAGTTGACGTACCAAATCTCCTCAAACTCCAAATGAAATATAGCGGCTTTATAGCTGCTTTGATATGTTGGCTCCTTGGAGATATTAACACCCAGGAACTTGAAACTGCTCACTCCCTCCACTTCTGATCCCTCGATGAGGACTGGCATATGTTCCCTCATCTTACCCTTCCTGAAATCCACAATCAAGCTCTTTGGTCTCACTGACGTTGAGCGCCAGATTGTTTCCGGCCTTCTTCCCTGTAACCTTTGGCGTCTTACTAATCAGGGACCTATCAAAACCCCACGTTAAAAATAAGGCCACAAGGCCCAGGCGCAGGACTAGACCATGTGGGCTATCGAGCCTGCCCCACCATTCTATCATGGCTGACTTGTTATCCCACTCAACCTCGCTCTCCTGCTTTCTGCCTGTAATCTTTGACGCCCTGACTAATCAGGAACCTATCAGCCTCTGCTTTAAATACTCCCAATGCCTTGGCTCCCACAGCCGCCTGTGGCAACGAATTCCACAGATTCCCTGCCCTCTGGCTAAAGAAATTCCTCCTCATTTCTAATCCAAAGGGACCCCAACTCTGAGGCTGTGTCCTCTGGTCATGGATTTCCCCCCCCCCAATAATGAGAACCGCACCCCACCCCCCACATTCTTCTAATCTCCAGCGAGTAGAAACATAGAAACATAGAAAACCTACAGCACAACACAGGCCCTTCGGCCCACAAAGCTGTGCCGAACATGTCTTTACCTGAGAAATTACCTCAGGTTACCCACAGCCCTCTATTTTTCTGAGCTCCATGTACCTGTCCAGGAGTCTCTTAAAAGACCCTATCGTATCCGCCTCCACCACCGTCACTGGCAGCCCATTCCACACATTCACCACACTCTGTGTAAAAAACATAACGCTGACATCTCCTCTGTACCTTAAAACTGTATCCTCTCGTGTTAGCCATTTCAGCCCTGGGGAAAAGCCTCTGGCTATCCACACGATCAATGCCTCTCATCATCTTGTACACCTCTATCAGGTCACCTCTCATCCTCCGTCGCTCCAAGGAGAAAAGGCCGAGTTCACTCAACCTATTCTCATAAGGCATGCTCCCCAATCCAGGCAACATCCTTGTAAAGCTCCTCTGCACCCTTTCTATGGTTTCCAGACCCAGAGCCATCAAATATGCCTCAGACATTAACCCTTTCATTGCTGAGGATAATTCTCACGCACCTCCTCCGGACCCTCTCCAATGTCAGGACGTGTCTTCCGAGATAAGAGGCCCCGAACTGCCCACGATGCTCCGAGTGCGGTCCGACCAGCACCTTACAGAGCCCCAGCATTACATCCTTGCTTGTATATTCGAGCCCCCTCAACAATGGACGCTGAGGTTGCATTAGCCTTCCTCACCAAAGCCACAGGCTGAAGGCTGCCCAGGCCGAATACGAGGTGCTGCTCCTGTGCCCTGAGGGTGGCCTCATCTTGGCACGAGAGGGTCCGGTGGACCGACACATCGGAACGGGAGTGGGAATTAAAAACCGTCTGGCCACCGTGGAAGTCCCGCTTTCGATGGGTGGTGCGCAGGTGCTCGACGAAGCTGTTCCCTCCCCCCCAACATAGGACGGGTCTCACCAACATAGAGGAGGACGCACAGGGGGGCATCCCAATTCTAATTCTATCCTGCGTGCTTCCCACCCCTGCTGCCACTGTGGTTAGTCCAAATTATCCAATCTTGTGATTCCCCGCCCCCCCCAGTTCAACGACTTACCCAATTCTGCATTGGAAAGTGATTGAATCAGCTCCCACGTCCCTTGTAGTTAACCCCTCCTCCAATACAACAACATCACACCCCACCCCCCACCGGGTAAAAAGGCAAAAGAAAGATAAATCTCACCTCTCCACTCCCCTCTGCACAGACGGGTAGGGTCTAGTTTGACCCACACAATCAAAAGTTGCCCGGCGCTTCACCAAGTTGGTACTGAATACTAAGCTGCCCGAACTGGTGTGGAAGCATTGGACCGCAAGCCCCTACATAGAACTGTAAAAGGCACTGAGATAATCACCAGGGTCTTCCCCCTATCCCTCCAGTTGTGACACTTACCGGGAGTGTTGCAGACGAAGGGCCTGAAACATTGTTGGGGATCACTACCACCCAACCCCACAATCTCTCTGACCCTCCACCGTTGGGAAGGAGGTACAGGAGCCTCAGGACTAGGACTGTCAGACTGGGTAACAGCTCCTTCCCCCAGGCCGTGAGACTGACGAATACCCCGCCACCCCCCGGGTCTCATCGCTGGGACAGCGAGCCTTTTGAATGACGTTTCATTGACTTATTTGTGATCATACTTTGGTTGGGAAAAGGGGAGGGAGAGGGGAATCATGGTTGAGGAAAAGGGGAAGGGAGAGGGGAATCATGGTTGGGAAAAGGGGGAGGGAGAGGGGAATCATGGTTGGGAAAAGGGGAGGGAGAGGGGAATCATGGTTGAGGAAAAGGGGAAGGGAGAGGGGAATCATGGTTGGGAAAAGGGGGGGGTGAGAGGGGAATCATGGTTGGGAAAAGGGGAAGGGAGAGGGGAATCATGGTTGGGAAAAGGGGGAGTGAGAGGGGAATCATGGTTGGGAAAAGGGGGAGGGAGTGGGGAATCATGGTTGGGAAAAGGGGGAGGGAGAGGGGAATCATGGTTGGGAAAAAGGGGAAGGGAGAGGGACGGGAGCGGGAAGCACCAGAGAGACGTTCTGTGAGTGATCAATAAACTGATTGTTTGGAATCAACTAACATCGCTTGGTGTCTCAGGGCTGGGTGTGTCTGCCCTGACCCCTGGCACTCCTCCTCTGCCACCTGTCCCCACACCAGCTTCTGCAGCACTCCACCCTTGCCATACCCAGCTCGTCTTGGAGAAGGAAAACTCTGATCTCAAACCTCCCGCTGCCTCGCGGCTACACTCACGAATGGGGAAGGCTTCGGGAGTGAACCCCGAGGGAAAAATCCGGAGCTGGAGTCCCTGAGGCAGTCCCTACGTTGAGTTCAACGCTGACTGGCAGCTCCTGGTGCCAAACCGTATCGGTCTCTGCCGTTCCTTTGGGTTCATCAGATGCGTGGAGAGGGGGAGCCTGCTACACGGACAACAGCTCGCTCTCCATATCATACTGCCCTGGCTTGCTAATCTAGACAGCTGGGACACAATATCCATAGTCAACCCTGACCGACGGAGGCCTCAGACTCAGATATATACTGGAACCCCAGTTGAATATTTCAGAGATAAGACATCCTCCCCAGCAACCCCAGGACATCTTCAGGGAGGTGGCATCCATCATTAAGGACCCCCACCCCCACCACCCTCTTCTCATTTCTGCCATCAGGGAGGAGGTACAGGAGCCTGAAGACACACACTCAACGATTCAGGAACAGCTTCTTCCCCTCTGCCATCAGGGAGGAGGTACAGGAGCCTGAAGACACACACTCAACGATTCAGGAACAGCTTCTTCCCCTCTGCCATCAGGGAGGAGGTACAGGAGCCTGAAGAAACACACTCAATGATTCAGGAACAGCTCCTTCCCCTCTGCCATCAGGGAGGAGGTACAGGAGCCTGAAGACACACACTCAACGATTCAGGAACAGCTTCTTCCCCTCTGCCGTCCGATTTCTGAACGGACAATGAATCCCACGGACACTATACTTTTTTTCATTTTTTGCTCTCTTACTGTCCTACTTATTTAATATATTTATATATCTCTCTATTATTGTAATTTACAGTTTTTATTTATTATGCATTGCAACATACTGCTGCAAAACAACAAATTTTGAGACATCTGCCGGCGATATTAAACCTGATTGTGATTCAGAAGTCAAATTAAATTTGTTATCTGAGTATGTAGACATCACCTTAAGATTCAATTTCTTGCAGGCCTTTACAGGAAAATAAAGAAACACAATAGAATTTATTTTTAATAACTATATATACACAAAGACAGAGAACCAAACAGTGTGCAAAAAACCCCCCACAAATTATGCAAATTAAAAAAAATAATATTGAGGACTGTGGGTTGTGCAATCCGTTCAGAGTTGGGGTGAGTGAAGTTATCCAGGCTGTTCAGGAACCTGGTGGGTTCTAGGTAATTTATAACTTCGATTATTACTACCCAGCTAACACACTTTTTGTTCCTCTTCCCTCCGGGAGAAGGCTCAGGAGCTTGAAGACTCGTACGGCCAGATTTGGGAACAGCTTCTTTCCAACTGTGATAAAACTGCTGAACGGATCCTGACCCGGATCTGGGCCGTACCCTCCAAATATCCGGACCTGCCTCTCGGTTTTTTTACACTACCTTACTTTCCATTTTCCTATTTTCTATTTATGATTTATAAATTAAATTTTTAATATTTACTAATTTTTACTATTTTTAATATTTAATATTTGTAATCCAGGGAGCGGGAAGTGCGTGTGTGTGTGTGTGTGTGTGTGTATGTGTGTGTGTGTGTGTGTGTGTGTGTGTGTTTGTGTGTGCGTAGCTGGGGTGTCTACCAGCGCCTTTACTTCCTGAGAAAGCTGAAGAAATTTGGCCTGTCCCCTGAAACCCTCACTAATTTTTGTAGATGCACCGTAGAAAGCATTCTTCTAGGGTGCATCACAACCTGGTATGGAAGTTGTCCTGTCCAAGACCGGAAGAAGCTGCAGAAGATCGTGAACAAGGCCCAGCACATCACACAAACCAATCTTCCATCCTTGGACTCACTTTACACGGCACGCTGTCGGAGCAGTGCTGCCGGGATAATCAAGGACACGACCCACCCAGCCAACACAGTTTTCGTCCCTCTTCCCTCCGGAAGAAGGCTCAGGAGCTTGAAGATTCATACGGCCAGATTTGGGAACAGCTTCTTTCCAACTGTGATAAGATTGCTGAACGGATCCTGACCCGGATCTGGGCCGTACCCTCCAAATATCCGGACCTGTCTCTCGGTTTTTTTACACTACCTTACTTTCCATTTTCCTATTTTCTATTTATGATTTATAAATTAAATTTTTAATATTTACTATCGATTTGTAATCCAGGGAGCGGGAAGCGCAGAATCAAATATCGCTGTGATGATTGTATGTTCTAGTATCGATTGTTTGGCCACAATAAAGTATAAAGTATTATGTATTGTGATGTACTGCTTAGAAATTTCACGGCACATGCCAGTGATATTAAACCCGATTCTGATTTTACCGGCATCAGTTTTGAAAACGCTCAAAGATCATTCGATGTGGTAACAGCGCCTCGACCATGTTGTGATCAGGGGCTCCGAAAGCACTCGAGACCTTTATCGATGCCTCGGATGAGGGAGTGGTAGGGAGGGCTGGCAAGCCCGCAGCCGAGGAGAAGGCTGGCGGTGTTGTGCGGGGTGAAGAATGGTGCCGCAGAGCTGGGCGGAGAAAGGGCACGTGGAGTTCAGTCCCGAAGAGCGCGAGGCGAATGACCTCGGGAGGTCGAAACCGAAGGTAGGATACAAGGTTGATGGCAGCATTGCCAGCAGTGCCGGGGGAACCGGGGGATGCTGGAGGCCCACGGCCACGGCTCTGGCATAGTTGATAAGGTGGCCAAGAAGGCGTAGAGTGTGTTGGCCTTCATTTAGTCAAGGACTGCGTAAAAGATTCACAAGGTAATGTTGGAGCTCTGTAAAGCCCTGGTTAGACCACACCTGGAGTGTTGTTTTCAGTCCTGGTGACCTCATTAGAGGAAGGACATGGAAGCTTAAGAGAGGGTGCAGAGGGAGATTCACCAGGATGCTGCCTGGATTCGATAAGGTGCAGAGGAGATTCACCAGGATGCTGCCTGGATTAGAGAGGGTGCAGAGGAGATTCACCAGGATGCTGCCTGGATTAGAGAGGGTGC